>NC_029790.2:1585366-1588236 GCF_000816755.2 Arachis ipaensis | reverse complement strand
ACTTTGTTTTCCAGTATTACCACCGGATACATAAATGCCACAGACACATAATTGGGTGAACCTTTTAGATTGTGACTCAGCTTTGCTAAAGTCCCCAATTAGAGGTGTCCAGGGTTCTTAATCACACTCTTCTTTTTGCTTTGGACCTTGACTTTATCCGCTCAGTCTCAATTTTTCACTTGACACCTCCACGCCACAAGCACATGGTTAGGGACAGCTCGGTTTAGCCGCTTAGGCCAGGATTTTATTCCCTTAGGCCCTCCTATCCACTGATGCTCAAAGCCTTGGGATCCTTTTTATTACCCTTGCCTTTTGGTTTTAAGGGCTATTGGCTTTTTTTTTGCTGCTTTTTCTTGCTTCAAGAATCATTTTATGATTTTTCAGATTATCAATAACATGTCTCATGTTCATCATTCTTTCAAGAGCCAACATATTTAACAGTCTTAAACAACAAATTCAAAAGACATATGCACTGTTCAAGCATTCATTCAGAAGACAGAAAATATTGCCACCACATGTAACTAATTAGAATTTCTCTTATTAAAAACTCGAAATTTTATTGCTTCTTATTCAAAAGATCTACTATTTTATTCATGTTTGCTGATGATGAGAAAAATAAACTATGGCTTAATTGGAGATAAAATCAAAATAGATACTAATTGCTACTATATGACTCTTAAGTGAACTTCTATAATGACACTATCACAGAGTTAAAGCAGAAATTGGAATTTAACAACCTTTGTTATGGGAAATGGGTGTTCCTCGGATCTTTGGAGTGCTTGGTCCTTCAAGAGATAACTTCTGGCACTTCAAGTCCCTCAAGTCACGCCCTTGCTCCTCTTGTTCTTTAAACAAATAGGTAAGAATTTGACTGTGTTCCTTTTGTTCTTTTATTATTTGTTCCATAACTTCCCGTATCTTGGTAACAGACGTCTCAAGATACTCCCAGTATTCAGACTGAGGGATTTATGGGAGAAATTCCTGTGTTTTCTTCTTGATGGAATCATCCTGTGCTTGTTATTTTTCCATTGATGCTTTGGTGATTGGTTTCTCAACTGAGATATACTCAGTTATTCCCATCCTTACTCCAGCATCCTTGCAGAACAGAGAAATCACGCTTGGATAAGCCAACCTGGCCTCTTTAGAATTTTTGTTAGCAATTTTGTAGAGTTCAGCTGAGATCAGCTGATGAACTTCTACTTCTTTTCCCATCATGATACAATGGATCATCACTGCTCTTTTAACAGTGACTTCAGAACGGTTGCTAGTGGGCAACAGAGAATGCCCAATGAAGTCCAGCCATCCTCTGGCGACTGGTGTGAGATCTTCTCTTTTGAGTTGATTTGGGACACCCTTTGTGTTGGTGGTCCACCTGGCTCCAGGGATACATATATCCTCTAGAATCTTGTCCAGGCCCTTATCTGTTCTCATCATTCTTCTGTTGAAGGAGTCTGGATCATCTTTCAGCTGAGGTAGCTTTAAGATCTCCCTGATCATGTCAGGGTGGGTATGAACAATCTTTCCTCTGACCACGGTCCGATAGCCATAGAAAGCAGTCCCAGATAGTTTCTGCTTGTCTGTTTGCCACATATTAGCATAGAACTCCTAGACCATGTTCCTCCCCACTTTCGTTTTAGGATTAGCTAGGACTTCCCAGTTCCTGATTCGAATTTGCTCCTGGATCTCCGGATATTCATCTTCTTTCAGATTGAATCTAACTTCCGGGATCACTGATCTCAGACCCATTATTTTGTAATAATGGTCCGAGTGTTCTTTAGATAAGAACTTCCCTTGATTCCAAAGTGGTTTTGGAGTGCTCTCTTTCTTGCCTCTTGGAGTGGGTTGTTTTCCTTTAGGAGCCATGATCTTAGTGATCTCGGATAAACACACCAAACTTAGAGGTTTGCTTGTCCTCAAGCAAAAGAAAAGAACGGAGAGGGATAGAAGGAGAGCTAGGTGCAATTTTTGATGGAAAGGGAGGGAGGCCAAACCCATATTTAAAGGGATGGGGGGGTGGGTTTTCGAAAATTTGGAAAAGATAGGATAGAAAGATTTTTTAAAAAAAAGATAAGGTAAAAGATATGATAAGAGAGAATATAGTTTAAAATTGAAAAGATATGAAAGATTTTTGAAAAAGATATATCTAGATTTTGAAAAAGATAAAGTGGAGATTTTGAAAAAGATATTGATGAGTTGAAAAGATAGATTTGTTTAAAAAAAAGATTTGAAAAGAGTTGGATTGAATTTGAAAAGAGGATTGGTGCTTATGGATTAAGATACATTTGATATTTTTAAAGAGGGATTTTCGAAATCAAGGTTCTTAACATGTTTATGCAAGAAATCATGAATTGAAAACATGGATTTTTAAAATTAGAATGAAAAAATATGAAGAAGAATGATTTTTACCTCCTCCCCACTATCCTGGCGTTTGAACGCCCAAACACTGCCTGTTTTGGGCGTTCAACGCCCAAATGCTGCTCTCCTGGGCGTTCAACGCCCAGTTGTAGCCCTTTTCTGGTGTTGAACGCTAGATTGCTATCCTTACTGCATTCAGCACCCACTGGCTGCCCCTTTTGGGCGCTGAACGCCCAAAATAGGCTCTTACTGGCGTTTTCTTGCCAGTGAGCTCTTTTACTCTGTTTTGTGTGCAGATTCCTTCTGTAACCCTGTGAACTTATGCAATTGATTCTTTACCTTGTTATCAATGAACTCTATATAAACAAATAAAAATAAAAATAAAAATAGGACAAAATGCTTAGAGGATTGATGCCCCATGGCTGAGTTGCCTCCCAGCAAGCGCTTCTTTATTGTCTTTAGCTGGACCTTGCTGAGCTTTTAGTCTAGCTTCAGCCTTGAGCACTCTTGCTCAA
>NC_029790.2:1579761-1583049 GCF_000816755.2 Arachis ipaensis | reverse complement strand
TGAACTTTATATAAACAAATAAAAAATAGAAATAGGGCAAAATGCTTAGAGGATTGATGCCCCATGGCTGGGTTGCCTCCCAGCAAGCACTTCTTTATTGTCTTTAGCTGGACCTTGCTGAGCTTTTAGTCTAGCTTCAGCCTTGAGCACTCTTGCTCAACTTTGCCTTCAAGATAGTGCTTGATTCTCTGTCCATTTTGACAATGAACCTCTTATCAGAATCAATATCTTGAAGCTCCACATAACCATATGGTGATACACTTGTAATCACGTATGGTCCCCTTCACCGGGATTTCAATTTCCCGGGGAATAGCCTGAGTCTAGAGTTGAACAGCAGAACCTTCTATCCTGGCTCAAAGATTCTAGATGACAGCTTTCTGTCATGCCACTTTTTTTATTTCTCTTTATAAAGCTTGGCATTTTCGAAAGCTGTGAATCTGAATTCCTCTAGCTCATTTAGCTGGAGCAATCTTTTTTCTCCTGCTAATTTGGCATCAAAGTTTAGGAATCTGGTTGCCCAGTAGGCTTTATGTTCCAGTTCCACGGGCAGGTGACATGCCTTACCATACACAAGTTGGTATGGAGAGGTCCCTATAGGGGTCTTGAATGCTGTTCTGTAAGCCCACAGAGCATCATCCAAGCTCCATACCCAATCCTTTCTACGGGTACTTACTGTCCATTCTAGGATTCTCTTTAATTCTCTGTTAAAGACTTCAGCTTGCCCATTAGTTTGTGGATGATATGGAGTAGCCACCTTATGGCGAATTCCATACCGAACCATGGCAGAGTAAAGTTGTTTATTGCAGAAGTCAGTGCCCCCATCACTGATTAGTACTCTAGGGACACCAAACCTGCTAAAGATATGTTTCTGGAGGAACTTCAGCACTGTTTTAGTATCATTGGTGGGTGTGGCAATAGCCTCAACCCATTTTGATACATAGTCAACTGCCACCAGAATATAAGTGTTTGAGTATGATGGTGGGAAAGGTCCCATGAAGTCAATTCCCCATACATCAAACAACTCAATTTCCAAGATTCCTTGTTGAGGCATAGCGTAACCATGAGGCAGATTACCAGCTCTTTGGCAACTGTCACAATTACGTACAAACTCTCGGGAATCTTTATAGAGTGTGGGCCAATAGAAGCCACATTGGAGGACCTTGGTGGCTGTTCGCTCACCTCCGAAATGGCCTCCAAATTGAGATCCATGGCAATGCCATAGGATCCTCTGTGCTTCTTCTCTAGGCACACACCTACGGATTATTCCGTCTGCACATCTCTTAAAGAGATAGGGTTCATCCCACAAGTAGTACTTTGCATCAGTAACCAATTTCTTCTTTTTGGTGGCTGTTCGCTCACCTCCAAAATGGCCTCCATATTGAGATCCATGGCAATGCCACATGATCCTCTGTGCTTCTTCTCTAGGCACACACCTACGGATTATTCCGTCTGCACATCTCTTAAAGAGATAGGGTTCATCCCACAAGTAGTACTTTGCATCAATAATTAATTTCTTCTTTTGTATCCTGTTGTACTCCTTGGGTATGAACCTTGCGGCTTTATAGTTTGCAATATCGGCAAACCATGGTGTTTCCTGAATGGCAAATAAATACTCATCCGGAAAAGTCTCAGAGATCTCAAGAGAGGGGAGGGGCGTCCCTTCTGCTGGCTCTATCCGGGACAGATGATCAGCCACTTGGTTCTCTGTCCCTTTTCTGTCTCTTATTTCTATATCAAACTCTTGCAGAAGCAACACCCATCTGATGAGCCTGGGTTTTGAATCCTGCTTTGTGAGTAGTTATTTAAGAGCAGCATGATCAGTATACACAATCACTTTTGATCCTACTAAGTATGATCTGAACTTGTCAATGGCGTAAACCACTACAAGTAATTCTTTTTCTGTGGTTGTGTAATTCTTCTGGGCATCATTTAGAACGCGACTAGTGTAATAAATGACGTGCAGAAGCTTGTCATGCCTCTGTCCCAACACTACACTAATGGCGTGATCACTGGCATCACACATTAGCTCAAATGGTAATGTCCAGTCTGGTGCAGAAATAACTGGTGCTGTGACCAGCTTAGCTTTCAGCGTTTCAAACGCCTGCAGGCACTTTGTGTCAAACATAAATAGCGTGTCAGCAGCTAGCAGATTGCTTAGAAGTTTTGCAATTTTTGAAAAATCCTTTATAAACCTCCTATAGAATCCTGCATGCTGTAGGTTTATTGCCTACAGAAGTGGTTGAAGAAGCCTTTTTGGAGGGGTTGTTATCAGCATTTGTGTGTGTCTGATCCCTCACTGGCATTTGAGTGCCAGAGTTAAAAACTGGAGTGACGTTAAACTCCTTGTCTGTTCCTGCCGTCTGAACGCCAGAACTGTGCCCATTTTGGGCGTTCAACGCCAGATCTTGCCCATTTTGGGCATTCAACACCAGATCCTTGCCTATTTCTGGCGTTGAACGCCAGTCCTGCTTTGTTTCTGGCGTTGAACGCCAGTCCTGAGCATGGTCTGGGCATTCAGCGCCAGCTTTCCACCAAATTTCTGGCGTTTTAGTTCCAAAATTACTTTTCCCTGGGCTCTTACTGTCCTCAGGTGAATTTTGGGTGGTTTGCTCATTTCTTAGCTTTTTGCTGCCTTGAGGTAGGGTATTTAATGTTTTCCCACTTCTTAATTGAACTGCTTGGCATTCTTCTGTTATTTGCCTTGACAGCTGCTGCTTTGTTTGCTTAAACTGTTCTTCCATATGTATATTAGCCATCCTTGTCTCTTGTAGTATATCTTTGAATTCGGCTAACTGCTTTGTTAGAAAGTCCAATTGCTGATTGAATTCAGCAGCTTGTTTTACAGGACTGAGTTCAGCAGTTGCTGTTTTAACCTCTTCTTTCATGGAAGGGTCACTGCTTAGGTACAGATGCTGATTCCTGGCAACTGTATCAATGAGCTCTTGAGCCTCTTCAATTGTCTTTCACATGTGGATAGATCCACCAGCTGAGTAATCTAGAGACATCTGAGCTCCTTCAGCAAGCCCATAATAGAAGATGTCTAACTGAACCCACTCTGAAAACATTTCAGAAGGGAATTTTCGTAGCATCTCTCTGTATCTCTCCCAGGCATCATAAAGAGATTCACTATCTCCTTGTTTAAAGCCTTAGATGTCCAGCCTTAGCTGTGTCATCCGTTTTGGGGGAAAGTATTGATTCAGGAATTTTTCTGTCAGCTGTTTCCATGTCCTTATGCTGGCCTTAGGTAGGTTATTCAACCACCTCTTAGCTTGATCCTTTACAGCAAAT
>NC_029790.2:1577772-1579716 GCF_000816755.2 Arachis ipaensis | reverse complement strand
TATTGATTCAGGAATTTTTCTGTTAGCTGTTTCCATGTCTTTATGCTGGCCTTAGGTTGGTTATTCAACCACCTCTTAGCTTGATCTTTTACAGCAAATGGAAACAGTAATAGTCTGTAGACATCCTGATCTATTTCTTTATCATGTACTGTGTCAGCAATCTGTAGAAACTGTGCCAGAAACTCTGTAGGTTCTTCCTGTGGAAGACCGGAATACTGGCAACTTTGCTGCACCATGATAATGAGCTGAGGATTCAACTCAAAGCTACTGACTCCAATGGAGGGTATGCAGATGCTACTCACATATGAAGCAGTAGAGGGGTTAGAATATGACCCCAGAGTCCTCCTGAACTGTTCATTTCCGCTTAGGTCCATGATGGAGAAAGGGAGATGATGTAAAATAGAGAAAATATTTTTATTTATTTATTTATTTATTTATTTTGAAAATAAGATAAAGATAAATAAAAATGGGTGAAGATTTTCGAAAAATTGAGGAGAGAGAAAGTGGTTAGGAAGTTTTGAAAAAAATCTGAATTTTAAAATTTGATTTTCGAAGAAGATGCTTTAAAATAGAGAGAAAAGCAATAAGATAGCACACGATTTAAAATTTTTAGATCTAATTCTCCTTGTTTTCGAAAATTTTTGGAGGGAAAAACACCAAGGAACATCAAACTTAAAAATTTTAAGATCAAGACACAAGGAAAACTCAAGAACACTTTGAAGACTCACAAGAACACAAGAACATGAAGGAAGAACACCAAACTTAAAATTTTTAGAAAATCTAACTAAAATTTTCGAAAAACACAGAAAAATCAACAAGAAAACACCAAACTTAAAGTTTGGCACAGGATTTAATAGAAAAATAATTTTTTTGAAAAAGATTTTAAGAAAAGGAAAATAAGGATTCTAAAATTTTAACACGACAACAATAAGAGACTCTAAACTAAAAAGAGAAATTTTTCCTAATCTAAGCAACAAAAATGAACCGTTAGTTGTCCAAACACGAACAATCCCCGGCAACGGCGCCAAAAACTTGGTGCACGAATTTGTATGTTAATGTTACTAAAAGTGTTGCTATCCAAATTCGCACAACTAACCAGCAAGTGCACTGGGTCGTCCAAGTAATACCTTACGTGAGTAAGGGTCGAATACCACGGAGATTGTTAGTTTGAAGCAATCTATGGTTAACTTGTAAATCTTAGTTAGGAAGTCAATTATGTTTATCAGTTGAATTGCGAAGAAACAAGAGAGCATGAATTAAAGGTTACTTGTTATGCAGGAATGGAGAATATGTTGGAGTTTTGGAGATGCTTTGTCTTCTGAATCTCTGCTTTCCTCTGTCTTCTGATTCACGCACGCACGTCCTCCTATGGCAAGCTGTGTGTTGGTGGATCACCGTTGTCAATGGCTACTATCCATCCTTCCAGTGAAAATGGTCCAGATGCGCTGTCACCGCACGGCTAATCATCTGCAGGTTCTCAGTCATACCGGAATAGGATTTACTATCCTTTTGCGTCTGTCACTACGCCCAGCACTCGTGAGTTTGAAGTTCGTCACAGTCATTCAATCCCAGAATCCTACTCGGAATACCACAGACAAGGTTTAGACTTTCCGGATTCTCATGAATGCCGCCATCAATCTAGCTTATAGCACGGAGATTTCGATTAAGAAATCTAAGAGACATTCATTCAATCTGATGTAAAACGGAGGTGATTATCAGACACACGTTCATGGTTTGAGGAAGGTGATGAGTGTCACTGATCATCACCTTCTCCACAGTTAGGCGCGAATGGATATCTTAGATAGGAGCACGCATGTTTGAAAGGAAAACAGAAATACTTGCATTAATTCATCGAGACACAGCAGAGCTCCTCACCCCCAACAATGGAGTTTAGAGACTCATGCCGTTAAAGAGTACAAAATTCAGATCTAAAAATGTCATGAA
>NC_029790.2:1569659-1577684 GCF_000816755.2 Arachis ipaensis | reverse complement strand
GTCGTCTATCCTTGAGCAAAGTATAAACTATTATATATTTCTGGAAAGCCCTGGATGTCTACTTTCCAACTCAATTGGAAGCGCGCCATTTCGAGTTCTGTAGCTCCAGAAAATCCACTTTGAGTGCAAAGAGGTCAGAATCCAACAGCATCAGCAGTCCTTTTTCAGCCTGAATCAGATTTTTGCTCAGCTCCCTCAATTTCAGCCAGAAAAATACCTGAAATTATAGAAAAATACACAACTCATAGTAAAGTCCATAAATATGAATTTTTCCTAAAAACTAATGGAAATAAACTAAAAACTAACTAGAATATACTAAAAACTATATGAAATTAACCCCAAAAAGCGTATAAAATATCCGCTCATCAGTAATGTAGCTCCATCCCAGCTTCACCCCAACTCCTGGGGTTTTATCAAAATCTTTCAGTTGTTGTGCCATGAGTTCGGTATCCCTGCTTCACAATCTCTCTTCTTTTATCTCTTTGTTTTGACAAAGCCTGGGGTGGTTAAGAAGAAAGCCGCTTGGGTTTCTTTCCGAGCTTCCCAGGGAAAAAAGATTTTTTCCATGTTTGATGAATCTTTCCGTGACTTTAAAAATTACTTTTTTAAGGTCCGAGCTGTTGAAGGAGCTCGGCCCTTTTTTCTGGATGAAAATGACGAGCCCGCCTTTTCCTTGGAATGGCAAAAGGATGTGAGGGTAACTAGATATACGTGGGAAATGTTAGATGAGGCTGAGCAAGCTTTCGTGACTGTTCTGGAAGAAAACTGGGGGCAGCCTCCCCATCTAGACACAAAGAAATTTTTAACCAACTCCTCTCTCATCCGAACTGAGCTGGGTAGTGGTCAATTTTTTATTCTCCTCTTTTGTCTGCTCCCATATTTTTTGCAAGCTCTCTTCTGATTTGTGACTTGGTTCCTCACTGTTGTGTTTTGCTTGCAGAGATGATTAAAAATAATGAATCTATGAAGGCCTTCAAAAGGGAAAGAAAGGCTTTTGCAGCCCAAAACGTCTCGGCCAAGGCGGCCGGGGAGGGGTCGTCCCAGGTTCAGTCGAAGCCGACCGTACCGAGCTCACCGGGGGCGAGAAAGGTAATCCCTACTCCCCGGGTTCGTTTGGTCGGTCCTCTGCAAGCTTCTGTGGCTACTTCTGGTGCTCCTCCAAACAAAAAATAGAAGACAACTGAGCCTTTTAACCTCGATGCCCCTGATTTTGATGCGGTTGAGTTCGTTGATCAGCAGATTGGTCCTTATGGTACCATCCCTACTGACGATGTCTCTCTTCTTCACCATTTAGACTTCATTACTCGGAGCAGCATAAAAATGGCACATATGGGAGCTGCTATGTACCATACTATCCAAGATCTTCCCCTTCATGCTACCAAGGCCTTTATGGAAGAGGCTAAGCGGGAGTTTGACAGAATAAAAGGTTTGAAGGAGGAGCTTCAAGTGAAGGTGTGCAAGCTGGAGAAGGATTTGGAGGGCGAAAAGGCGAGTTCTGTTACTTTGGCAGCTTCTGTGAGGCTGGCTGAAGACACGGCATTGAGGCACAAGGACAACTATGTCACATCCTACCGTGAGGTAATGCGTCTTAGGGAAGAGTTGGAGTCTGCCCGGGTTGACTATGCCGAGCTCCAGGGTCACCTTGTGGGCAGCGTAAATGCTGCTTATGAGAACCTGAAGGGGCAAGTTCGAGTTCTTGCTCCCAAGGTCGACCTTACTCTCTTCAGCCTGGACAATGTCGTAAAGGATGACAAGATTGTCCCTGATGACCTTGATGACGACGATGTTGAGCCTCTGCCTGTGCCGGTTGCCAAAGCCACTGTTGTGCCGACTTCTTCAGCTCCTCCTGCTGGGGTTAGTCATCCTGAACCAGAGCTTGATTGTCAGATATTAAATCGAGATGACGGGACGGTGGATGCTGTGCCCCTCCAAACTCGTCCTCCTTCGCCCCATGTTGATGCAGCTTCTGGAAAACCTCTGGATCCTCTTTAGTTATTCTTGGTATATTTGTGTATGGCTTTGTCTACGGGCTTTTGAACTTCTTATTTTTGTAAATGGTATTTTGATGACTGTTGACACTCTTTTAGCTGCTTGTTTAGCAACTTCTTTTTTGAAAAATAAAAAATAGCTTCCAATTCCTTGGGGCTAACTTAGGTAGCCTCTTTGAGATTGTTCTTATTATAACTTCATGTCTTTTAATATCATGTCGGTCTTTATCTACCTTGGTACCCATTTTAGGTTTTTGGTAGTGCTGGAGCCTTATTGCTCGACCTCCTTGGATTGCCCTTGTGTTTCCTGCTTGTGGCTTTGATTCCTTTGAGACTTCTGAAGTTATTTCTAGTAATCCTGTTTTGCTTGGGCCTTTTATGAGGTCTCTGCCAGGTATTACTTTTTATAACTTTAGCATACCAAAGGAGGCCGACTTCGTCATGTCGGGTCATTCTAAGTTATTTTGTAATCCTCTTTCTTGGACCTTGTTCAGGTCTCTTTCAGGGATTACTTTTATAACTTTTATGTTTTGGGCCGACTTCGTCATGTCGAGCCCTTCTAAGTTATTTTTGTAATCCTCTTTCTTGAACCTTGTTCAGGTCTCTTTCAGGGATTACTTTTATAACTTTTATGTTTTGGGCCGACTTCGTCCTGCTGAGCCCTTCTAAGTTATTTTTGTAATCCTCTTTCTTGGACCTTGTTCAGGTCTCTTTCAGGGATTACTTTTATAACTTTTATGTTTTGGGCCGACTTCGTCCTGTCAAGCCCTTCTAAGTTATTTTTGTAATTCTCTTTCTTGGACCTTATTCAGGTCTCTTTCAAGGATTACTTTTATAACTTTTATGTTTTGGGCCAACTTCGTCATATTGAGCCCTTCTAAGTTATTTTTGTAATCCTCTTTCTTGGACCTTGTTCAGGTCTCTTTCAGGGATTACTTTTATAACTTTTATGTTTTGGGCCGACTTCATCATATCGAGCCCTTCTAAGTTAAAGTAATCCTCTTTTATAGGGTTGGCCAGACCTCTTTCCAAGGTTTACTTATAACTTGGGTTGACTTGGTCCGACTTCTTAACGTCGGCCAGTCTTTAAGTTATTATTTAGCAATCCATTAAGACCTCGTCAGGTCCTTTCTTCGGATCACTTTCGATAACTTCTTGCATTATTCTATTTTCATCTTTGCCGATTTGTAGAAGGTGAGTTCAATCCTTTAGTCGACCTTTAGATGAATTTGGTTTTCATCTCTGCTGGTCTTTATCGTGATCGTGCAGAGAAGGTCGAGAAGGTCGAGTCCCCATTTTACGAATGGCCAAGGTGAGGTCACGCTGATGAGTTCCTCTGGCAGGGCGATGTGAAAGTTGGCATGTTTCTGACATGGTGGACATGTCTTGACGAACTCCGTGGCTTCTTTTTGTAGAGTTGGCCAATAAAATCCTGCCCGAAGTACTTTTTTGGTGAGTGCTTGTGCTCCGAGATGATTGCCACAGATGCCACTGTATACTTCTTCCAGAACTTCCTTCGTGTTGGAAGTCGGTACACATTTTAACAATGGTATTGAAATTTCTCTTTTGTATAGAGTATTGTTTATAATAGTGTAGTATTGTGCCTTCCGTTTTAACCTTTTTGCCTCCTTCTCATCTGTAGGAAGTGTTTCTGTTTTGAGATAGTTAATTATAGGAGTCATCCATCCTTGATCTAGACCTGTTATGGCTAGGACTTTTTCCTCTTCCGAGATTGACGGGTTATGTAGTATTTCCTGGATGAGACTTCTATTGTTGCCCCCTGGTTTGGTGCTGGCTAGTTTTGAGAGTGTATCAGCCCGGGCATTTTGTTCGCGGGGTATGTGGCGGACCTCATACTCCCCGAGTTGTCTGAGTTGTTCCCTGGTTTTATCCAAGTACTTTTTCATGGTGGGGTCCTTGGCTTGGTAGCTTCTTGTTATTTGCGAAGTGACCACCTGTGAGTCGCTGAATATGATGAGTTTTTGAGCTCCAACCTTTTTAGCCAGCTTCAAACCAGCTAGTAGTGCCTCATATTCAGCTTTGTTGTTTGAGGCAGGGAACCCGAATTTGAGAGAGAGTTTGATTTGGGTTCCTTGATTACTTTCAATTATCACACCCGCGCCACTTTCAGTCTTATTTGAGGAGCCGTCCACGTAGAGATTCCATTTTGTGGGAATTTCTGGGGTGTCTGTAAATTTTGCAATGAAGTCGACTAGGTATTGTGATTTGACGGCTGTCCGAGCTTCGTACTGAAGGTCGAATTCGGACAACTCGACTGCCATTGCAAGATTCTACCTGCTAGGTCTGTTTTCTGCAATATCTCTTTTATGGGCTGGCTGGTCCGAACCTTAATGGTGTGAGCTTGGAAGTACGGACGAAGTCGTCGAGATGTTAGTATGAGAGCATATGCAAATTTTTCTATTTTTTGGTAGTTCAACTCGGATCCTTGTAATTCTTTACTGATGAAGTATTCAGGTTGTTGCCCACTGTCATCTTCTCGAATTAGCGCTGAAGCTACTGCCCGACTCCCTACCGCGAGGTATAATATGAGTGGTTCTCCTTCTCGTGGCCGGGATAGGATATGTGGCTGTCCTAGGAATCTTTTGAAATCTTGGGAGGCCTGTTCGCACTCCGTTGTCCATTCGAACCTCTTTCCTTTCCTTAGAGTAGCATAGAAGGGAAGAGATCTTATTGCTGATTCCGCTAGATATCTGGACAAGGTTGCCAATCTCCCGTTGAGTTGTTGTACCTCTTTGACACACGTTGGGCTCTTCATGTTGAGTATGGCCTGACATTTATCCGAATTTGTCTCGATTCCTTTTTGTGTGAGCATAAAACCTAAGAACTTGCCAGCTTCTACTGCAAAGGTGCATTTTGCAGGATTGAGTCGCATGCCATGCTTCCTTATAGTGTCGAACACTTGGACCAGGTCGGGTAATAATGTCTCTTCACTTTGTGTCTTTATCAATATGTCGTCCACATAAACTTCCATGATTTTTCTGATATGATCTGAAAAGACTTTATTCATTAGCCTTTGATAAGTAGCTCCCGCATTTTTGAGACCAAAAGGCATTACAATGTAGCAGTAGTTTGCTTTTGGTGTTAGAAACGAGGTTTTTTCTTGATCAGGTGGATACATTGGGATTTGGTTGTATCCGGAATATGCATCCATAAACGAGAGGTATTTATATCCGGAGGAGGCATCTACCAGAGCGTTGATACTTGGGAGTGGATAAAGGGTCTTTTGGGCAGGCTTTGTTGAGATCAGTGTAGTCGGTGCACATTCGCCACTTCCCATTTGATTTTTTCACCAAGATGATGTTAGCTAACCATAGTGGGTACTTGACTTCTCTTATGAATCCTGCCTCCAGTAGAGCTTGTACCTGCTCTTCCACAGCTTGGGATCATTCGGGTCTGAGCTTTCTACGTCTCTGTTGTACTGGCCGAGATCCAGGGTAGACTGCTAACTTATGACACATTAACTCGGGGTCTATGCCTGGCATGTCTGCAGCCTTCCACGCAAAGAGGTTGACGTTATCTCGTAAAAATTGTACGAGTGATTCTTTTATGTCTCCTCTTAGAATCGTGCCAATATTGGTTGTTTTGTCCGAGATATCTCCGATCTGGACTTTCTCTACTTCACCTTCAGGTTGTGGATGGATTTCTTCTCGCCTATGAACTCCACTAAGTTCGATTGTGTGGAATTCTTCTCCTCTGCCTCTGAGGTTTAGACTTTCGTTATAACAGCGGCGCGCCATCTTCTGATCTGCTTTTATCGTAGCTATCCCTTCTACAGTTGGGAATTTCATGCATAGATGTGGAGTTGAGACTATTGCGCCGAGTTGATTTAAGGTTGTCCGACCTATTAAGGCATTGTAGGCTGAACTCATGTCGACCACGATGTAGTCTATCTTGAGTGTTCTGGATTGGTTTCCTTTTCCGAAGGTTGTGTGCAGTGGGACGTATCCCAGTGGTTGCACGGGAGTGTCTCCCAGTCCGAACAGGCTGTTTGGATATGCTCTAAGTTCTTTTTCTTCTAAACCGAGCTTGTCGAAGGCAGTTTTAAATAAGATGTCGGCAGAGCTCCCTTGGTCTATTAGTGTGCGGTGGAGATTTGCATTTGCCAGTATAATGGTGATGACCATGGGATCGTCGTGTCCTGAGATGATACCGGATGCATCTTCTTTAGTAAACGTAATTGCAGGGATGTCGGGTGCTTCCTCCTTTCCTTTGACATGATATACTTCTTTGAGATATCTTTTTCGAGATGATTTGGAGATTCCTCCTCCTGCAAACCCTCCGTGTATCATATGAACATGTCTTTCTAGTGTACGAGGTGATCGCTCGGTTCGTCCAACCTCCTCGTCCCTTCTCCTTTTTCTTTGCTCATCGTCCCGGGTGGCTAGATACCGATCTAGTTTTTCTTCTCTCACTAATTTTTCTATGACATTTTTTAAGTCAAAGCATTCGTTGGTGGAGTGCCCACGGACTCGATGGTATTCACAATATTCGTTCCGATTTCCTCCCCCTCTTTTGCCTTTGAGTGGTCGAGCTGGGGGTATTTTTTCTGTGTGGCAGACTTCTTTGTAAACATCCACAAGGGACACCCGAAGAGGGGTGTAATTATGATATTTTTTAATTTTTTTCCCTTTTCGATCTTCCTTCTTTTTGGGCTCTTTATCTTTGTCTCGGTAGGTGAATCCAGATTTTGAGGTTTCTCCTAGTCGAGAATTTTTTTCCATGTTGATGTATTTCTCCACTCGTTCCTGCACTTCATCTAGAGATGTGGGGTATTTTTTTGATATGGATTGGCTAAAAGGTCCCTCTCGTAGGCCATTGATGAGGCCCATGATGGCGGCCTCTGTTGGTAGGCTTTGTATGTCTAGACATGTTTTGTTGAATCTTTTCATGTAATTGCGAAGACTTTTCCGATCTCCTTGCTTGATTCCTAATAGACTGGGGGCGTGCTTATCCTTATCTTTTTGGATGGAGAATCTGGCCAGGAACTTTTTGGCTAAGTCGTCAAAGCTTGAGATGGACTTCGGAGGTAGGTTGTCGAACCATCTAATTGCTGTTTTTGTGAGAGTTGTTGGGAAAGCTTTGCAGCGAACTGCATCTGAGGCGTCAGTGAGGTACATTCTACTTCTGAAATTGCTGAGGTGATGGTTGAGATCTGTAGTGCCATCGTACAAAGCCATATCCAGAAGTTTGAAGTCTTTAGGGATTTTGGTCCTCATGATCTCCCTAGTGAATGGATCTTGATCCTTGCGAGAGTTGTTCTCAGGGGTGGATCGAGTAGCTTTGGCTTTGAGATCGGTTTAGAGTTTTAGAAGTTTGTCTTCTAATTCTCGGCGTTGCCTTACCTCCTTTTGTAGATCTTTCCCAACTTCTCGTTGATGCTGGCTTTCTTTTTCAAGTTGCTTTAAATGATCTTGAAGCGCCTCTATCACTCCTGGATTTGATGAGTTTTTGTCCCTGTTAGATTCTGGGGTATCTTTCAGTGTATTGCCCGCGTTTTTGTGCGGTATTCTATCCTCTAGATCTGAATCGCGGTCGTTGTCATGGTCGTCCAAGTTCTCCGACAACGGTGCCAATGTTCCGAGGTTACCTGAAACTGTAGGTCGATCTCGGACGAGATCTTCTGGGCTGATCGGAGATGACGTGTCCGGCTGTGAGTGGCGGCCGGAGCTGTCGTGTCCGACTTGTTAGACTGGATGCGCTGCTGATCCTTCGTCATCGGAGGGTGGGGGGTACCTGCAAAAGACTCCGATGCTTAAGTTAGCATGGGTATTAAGCCGGTTTTTAGTAGAATCAGAGTATGAGTTATACTTGGGTGCTCCAGTGTATTTATAATGGTGTGGAGTGACCTTTTTAGATAAGATAAGTTAGTTATCTTATCTTATCTTATCTTTGGGTGAGGTCAGCTTATCTTCAAGGGAACCGCCTTTATCTCTACAGGCTTGGACTGCCTTTGGATTTGGGTCGTGTTCCTCTATTTGGGCCCTTTACTGGGCTTTCCTGTCGATTTGGCCGAGCT
>NC_029790.2:1562365-1569612 GCF_000816755.2 Arachis ipaensis | reverse complement strand
CTATTATATTTTGTGTACATCATCAAAAGATGTATGTTTCTTTTTTTTTTTCTTAGATAAAATCTATTTTTATCGTCAAAGAAATTGTGTTTAGGTAAACAATTTCCTATGTTTAGGTCGAAATTTTTTTGTTCTGGTAAAAAGTAAAAACAAACCGATTGTAATTATGCTGATTTAAAATCAATGTAAAAAGGCACGAAGTTGTTTAAATTTTTGTTATAATTATACATATTCAAACTGTACACAATTTTTTTTATAATTAATAGAATAATTTTAATTTTTTGTTTTATTTTTTTCAGGTACCTTATATTTTTCTTTTAAATTGTGATATTTTAAGTTTTTTTTCTTTTTTATTTTAATTCTATTTTTATTAATGTTTAGGTCGAGATTTTCTTCGAATATAATTAAAATACAAATAAAGAAATAAAGGTGATATATGTATCTAAAGAAAAAAAATAAACCTAAATATATCGTAAAAAAAATTTATACTAAAATAGTTAAAAATAACATGTCCAAAAAAAATAGTCGTAATATATAAATTGAGGCAACAATTTAAAATTCTCTAATACTAATTGAATCAAATACTAATATTAAAACTAAATTACTTAAATAATATTTAATCTATTCTAGTCCTTAGACACGTATAGATTAGAGTCATTCTCGTAACGACAATCAACTAAAACAACATCGTAAGTTTGAACATTTAGAATTCGTGCAAATTCAGATTATCCTTTTGTTAAATAAGTTTCATCATCCGCTATCCATACAATGCGGCAAGGTATAGAATTGCCACACCGAGAAACTAAACTGACCCTTATTTTCCTCAATGGCATTGTATTCATACAAAAGAAGACCGGTAATTTCTGAAAAAAAAATCACAATATGTTATAAAATTATCCTAATAACAAAAAGCTTAAAATAAAAAAAATTAAATATATTACCAATCGTTGAAATTGCATGTCTAAGTTTGTCACAAATTTACCAAAACTGAACTTAAACTGGGGGAATTCAATCTCATAATGTGCTCCACTTCGAAGATTTTCGGGGAGACGTAAAAAACATAGAGGGATGGAACTTGAACTTGGCCTACAAAACTCCATAGAAATAATTTCTCAATCAAGAAAAATTGAATTCCTCAATTATAATTTTAATAATTTTCAAGCTAATGAGAAAAAAACTAATATATGTGATGCATTGTAAACGACTGCAGCAAAAGATAATCACACTGAAACATTAGACGAAAAGAATAGCAAAAGATAAAATCCTCTGTGTATCATGTGGACGTGTCTCTCTGGTGTACGAGGTGATCGCTCAGTTCGTCGGACATCTTCGTCCCTTCTTCTTTTTCTTTGCTCATCGACTCGGCTGGCTAAGTATCGATCTAATTTTCCTTCTCTTACCAGTTTTCTATGACATTTTTTAAGTCGAAGCATTCGTTGGTGAAATGTCCATGGATTCGATGGTATTCACAATATTTAGTCCGATTTTCTCCTCCCTTCTTGCTTTTGAGTGGTCGAGCTGGGGGTATTTTTTCAGTATGGCAAACTTCTCTGTAGGCATCCACAAGGGACACCCGAAGAGGGGTGTAATTGTGGTATTTTTTTTACCTTCTCCCCGTGTTGATCTTCTTTCTTCTTGGACTCTTTATCCTTATCTCGGGAGGAGTAGGAGAATCCGGATTTTGAGGTCTCTCCTAGTCGAGAGTTTTCCTCCATGTTAATGTACTTCTCTGCTCGTTCTTGCACTTTGTTCAGAGATGTGGGATATTTTTTGATATAGATTGGCTAAAAGGTCCCTCTCGCAAGCCATTGATGAGACCCATAATGGCGGCTCTGTTGGTAGACTTTGTATGTCCAGACATGCTTTGTTGAATCTTTCCATGTAGCTGCGGAGACTTTCCCGATCTCCTTGCTTGATTCCTAATAGACTTGGGGCGTGCTTAGCTTTGTCTTTTTGGATGGAGAATCTGGCCAGAAACTTCTTGGCTAAGTCGTCGAAGCTTGAGATGGACCTAGGGGGTAGATTGTCGAACAATTTAATTGCTGTCTTTGTTAAAGTAGTCGGGAAGGCTTTGCAGCGAACTGCATCTGAGGCGTCGGTGAGGTATATTCTACTTCTGAAATTACTGAGATGATGGCTGGAATCTATTGTGCCGTCGTATAAAGTCATGTCGGGAAGTTTGAAGTCCTTTGGGATTTTGGTCCTCATGATCTCTTTGGTGAATGGATCTTGGTCCTTACGGGAGTCATCTTCGTGACTAGATCGAGTATTTTTGGCCTTGAGATCTGCTTCGAGTTTTAGAAGTTTGTCCTCTAACTCGCGGCGTCGCCTAACTTCCCTTCGTAGGTCTCTCTCAGCTTCTCGTTGATGCTCCACCTCTTTTCGAGTTGTTTTAGGCGGTTTTGAAGTGCCTCCATGGCCTCCTCGTTTGGTGAATTCTTGTCTTTGTTATTTTGAGGATTATCTTTTGGTGTAGTATCCGCGTTTTTGTGCGGCGTTCTCTCTTCTAGATCAGAGTCGTGGTCGTTGTCAAGGTTGTCCGCCATGGTGATGGGATGACTTCTGGGTTCCCGGCAACGGCATCAATGTTCCGAGGGTTACCTAAAACTGTAGGTCGATCTCAGACGAGATCTTCTGTACTGGTCAGGGATGATATGTCCGGCTGGTGGATGGTGGCCGGAGCTGTCGCGCCCGACTCGTTGGACTGACAATGCTGCTGATCCTTTGTCACCGGACGGTGGTGGTACCTGCAAGGGACTCTGATGCTTAAGTTAGCAAGGGTATTAAGCAGGTTTTTAGTAGAATCAGAGTATGAGTTATACCTGGGTGCTCCAGTGTATTTATAATGATGAGGAGTGACCTTTCTGGAGATAAGATAGTTATCTTATCTTATCTTATCTTTGGGTGAGGTCATATTATCTTCAAGGAAACCGCCCTTATCTTTCTAGGCTTTGGCTGCCTTTAGATTTGGGCTGTGTTCCTTCGTTTGGGCCTTCTTGGGCCTCTGTAGTGATTTGGCCGAGCTCTTGAAGAGGTTGGATAGTCTGGCCTGAAGAGGTCGGTCGACTTGTCGCTAAAACATCCCGGGTCGGACAGCTTGACCCAGGGTATGAACAACACCCTTGCTAACTTAAGCATCGGAGTCCTTTGTAGGTACCACCACCCTCCAGTGACGAAGGATCAGTACCACCACTAAGCCCAACAAGTCAGACACGGTGGTTCCGACCACCATCATCAAGTCGGACACAACAGCTCCGACCAGTACAAGAGATCTCGTCCGAGATCGACCTACAGTTTCAAGTAACACTCGGAACAAGTGTAATTAATCCCTCTAAGTCAAATTTGACTAATGGATATTAAATACTATTTTACCATTGTCTTAGTTACCACACCAAAAACTTTTGAGCCGCAAAAATGCTTTTAGTGATGATTGTGTGTGCACCAAGAAAAAATTCTAGTAACCAAAAACCTCAGAACCAGTGGTAAAAGTAATTTCTACTCAAATAAATGTGTCTCTAGATTTATATTAGCTATCTCTTCATTATTTACTTCTTTAAAAATAGTTATTAGCCATTAGTTGTTTTACTGCCTGGTAAAAGTTATCCGAACCAAATTTCTGCATAGTATTCCACAAATGACTCCTAGAGGTCCCGAATCCTCTTGCTTGCTACCCAAGTAACTCGGTCTCCCTCTCTTAGCCTCCGGGTCGAGATTATCTCAGCCTTTTACCCCTCTTTTATTTGTTTTTAACCACGAGTAATTAACCGCGATTAACTGCAGATAAACACGTCATTATGATATTGACTATGTTTTCTCGAAATCATGTCCCTTCTCTCTTGCCATCAACCCATTTCTCTCTAATTTTTCAGCCCTTTTTTACCAAATTTAATTAGGTTAGACTTCAAATTTTATTTAAGACAATTACCAAGTAAAAATTCAATAACATTTTACCATAAAGAGAGAGAAAGGAACTGTGAGTGAGAGAGGAGAAATAGAGAAAATTTTGTACATACTACCTACATTTTCAGCCTCTTATCTCACCATTCATACACTATTCTTCAAGTTTTGTTCAAGGACTCAAACCATACAAGCACAAACTCTTGTCCATTTTCGCCAATCTTTGCGTTTATACCGAATTTCGGCTAGGTAAACGCTTCTTCTTTCTCTTTTTCTTTTTCTTTAAAAAAAAACAGTAGCCATGATGAATCCTTACTCTGCTCCATGTATAAAGAACTCCTCTTGAAGCACCCATGGAGCACGCCTAAGGAGTTAAGGAGTTTCGAGTTCATAGTGGTTGAATTTCGACGTTTTGCGACACTTCAGGCCCAAAAACGAAACTCACCACTGCCAACTGTGTTTCTGTCTTTGTATGCATATTTTCTAGTATGAGAAAGGTTTACTAACTGAATTATATAAGAGGTAAGAGTTAGGATTAGTTAGAGTATGGTTGTGCTTGTTTTCAGTGCTTATATGAGCCACTTTGTGGTGAATTTGTGTTTGTTTTGAATTTTTGAAAATTTTGAGTTACCAATGTTTTGGCTTGCTAAATATGTGTAACATACTATTATATTGCCTCTAAATTTTATGTGAAAACAGCCAGAAACATGGAAGCGCTTGGGGTTTAAGTTTCAAGCTTTAAACGTCACAAAAAGTGAAGAAAAATATAAAAACTGCATTTCTAAAATTTTCAGTCACTAAGAGCACAAAAATTATGATAGAAAAGAGTTAAAAAGTAGTTACAAAAATAGTTTTAATCCTATGGAACGAAGGTGGAAAGGTAAAAAGGGTGTTATGGTCATTTTTTGGTAAAAAGAGAGTTAAAAATATAATTTAAATAAAAAATAAGTAAAATTTTGAATTTAGTATCATTAGGGGTACAATAGTAATTATATAAATTATTTGGGTCAAGATTATAATTACAAAAAAATTTCGGGTCTAAATAAAAGTTTTAGTAAAAGTTAAAAGTAAAACGGTGAAAAGTAGTAACTAGAATAAGTAAAAAAATTAATAAAGGGTAAATTTGATTTTAGGTCTCTTAGGATGAAAATTGGCATTTAATAAAAATATTAGGAATAATTTTAATCATAGACAACTATTAGAATTAATCCAGTAAAATTTTGATGCTAAATAAAGGTAAATGATAAAACTAGAGTACTTAGGGGCTTATTAGTAATTTCAGGCATAAAGTCAAATTAAAAATGAATAATTAACTTAATCAAGGAGAAAAGGTATACTAGAAAAAATATGGATATACAATGGTAAAATAATAACATTAGGAGTGAAAGCGTCATTAAAAACCTAATAAAAACGGTAAAAAGAAAAGTTAAATAAAAAGGACAAAATGATAAAATTTGACAAGGTTGAGACATTTTAAGAAAGAGTTGGGCACAAGTTTCTATAAAATAAGGGAGGAGAGGTCCCTTAGAAATAAATTTTGTTGAGATGTGCCGCGGAAGAAGAAACTGTAAACCCCAAGGTGCTAAGAAGTACCTGGCAGAGCGGACTTCCTGTATTAACTGCTTAATTTATAATTATTTCAATATGTGCGACTAGATACACGATTCTCGACTAGCGCTACAGGCTCATATGTATACACTTAATATATGGTCTAAAGTATCTACAGTCAGCTAAATCGTAGCGCCTAACTGCTAGCCTTGGTCACGATGGGCTAGAAGTTGGGTCATTACACACTTCACATAAGATCAACAGTTCATATGACTAAGTTATCATCTCTCTCTATAAATATTTTAATAAACTTAAGTATTTCTCAATCCAATTCTCACATAATAAATTAATTTAAACTCTTGCTTACTTAGACGTTGGAATCCCTTGCAAGTACTTTTTAACTGTCGTCTTGGAACTAACATGAAGGCACTTCAAGCACTTTTACTGCCATCTCCAACCTCTTTTATCTAGCTCATTTACACGTTTACTTTCAGATATGCATCGTAACAATGATTATGTTATTTAATAAAAGGATTATATGATTGGTTTAAAAAATATATTTTTAAGTTCAAAAACGTGTATTTCATAGAAACTGAAAAAAAAATATGTATTTTGATTTTTTATTTTTGTCAAAAATAGGCGTATTTTTTGACAAAAAAATATGTTTAATCAATCATATATTTTTTTAAAATAACATATTTATATATTATAAAATATTTAAATAACATGTGAAAAAATAAAATTAAAATTAGTGCATTCAAAGATATTGAAAATTTTAAATTAAAAATAAAAAAGTAAAAAAATTAATTTGATGCACGACATTTAATTTTAAAAACTAAGTCACTTAATGCAAAGTCAGAAATTAATTTAGTGTTTTTATAATAATGACATAATAAATAACATGTAAAAGAATAATGTTGCAATACGTGGCACAAGCTGACACGTAGTACACTCATTATACGTGGTTAAACTATAAAATAATTCGTGTCACTAATGATTCAGGTCATCAAATCACATCAGCATTCTGTTAATAGAAAATGGGACAGAAATTAACATAATATACTTGTACTAATTTTAAAGATATAATTAATATAATTAAAATTTTAAAAGTAATTTTAATATATAACACTAATCTAGATCACTTTAAAGTTTAACTCTAAATAAAATCACACTTTAACTTTGTAAGCTAAGTAAGCTAAGGAAAAGATGATTGGTTACTATTTTAACTTCGGCTGCGGATACTTTTGGTTTCATCCAACACGTAAAAAAAAGCTGTAAAAATTGATTCAACCATGCAATAACCATAAAAATAATATTTAATAATCGTTCAAATGGTTGACATTATTAATTTATTAGTTTTTGTTTTTGGAATATTATTGTGAATGAAAATTAAAAGTAGGTGATCATGCAAACTGTAAGCAAAATTTATTATTTTCGTTTTTTATTTGTTTTAAAAATTCATAAAAAATTCAAAATATAAAAAATGAAAAACATAATCTAAACAAACTATAAACATTTTATTCAATGTTTCCATTATTTGGATGGGCTAAACAGCCAATAATAATAATAACAATAACGATAATGAGAATAATTTTTTTTTTGTAGACAAAGATAATACATGATTCGATATCTTTATATATAAAACTTATTTATACTAAAAGTTAATACAAATTAAATGGTTTTTGAAAAAAGTACAATTTTTTGGTAAGAGAAACCATCAATAACAATTATAAGTTTTCCTTGTTTATTGAAGGAGAAATTTATTATTTGTTATAAATTAATTTTCATGCACAAATTATTTA
>NC_029790.2:1493362-1562306 GCF_000816755.2 Arachis ipaensis | reverse complement strand
ATGAAAAAAAAATATTTTAATCTTTAATATTTGGACCAAATTTTAAGTAGTTCTTAACGTTTCAAACATTCTATTTTAGTCTCAAAATTTTTTAAAAGAATTTAATATTATCCTACAGTAATTATATGCATAAATTGAATTAGAAGATCAGAAAAACTATAAATGATTTTAAGAGATAATTATTCTCTAAGATTAATATAAATGATTTATTATCTTATTTGATTTCGCCTAAACATCTTTTTAATTATTAAATGAAAAAAAAAGAGTTTACATATCTGAAATGTATCATAACAGGAATATGAAATATCATTACAAAAAAATATGCTAAAAATTGTTAAGATTTATTGTCGGTTTTTACCAGCAATTTTATTGGTAGATTAGACGGTAATACGCTTTTTAATTTCTATATGGATGGAAGGCTGGGTTGAACCACGTTATGGGAAGGAGGGGTGCTGTACAAAGGGGTGGTGTCAGTTTACAGAGAAATTGGACCGTGGGTGAAGGTGAAAGCAACTCGGACCGTGCGACATGCAACTGCTCAACAACTCGGACCCTGCGACATGTGCGACATGCAGCAGCTCAACAACTCGGACCCTGCGACATGTAACTCACAACACGGATGGTCCGTTTTGTGGCTCTCTGGACACGCGTCGTGCAACCCTCACTCCCCAAACGGTGCCCTGATTACCAACATAGTGCATGAAGTAGGACTCTCACCATCCAATATCTCACTTTCAGCATTCACTCTCAGCCTCCAAACTCCATTCTTCTTCTTCATTCCTCTGGTGGTAGTGGCTGTGTTTGGTGAAAAAATAAAGAAAATGCCGAAGAAATATAAAACCAAAGATGTTGATCGCCCTGAGCTTCATATTAGACACTATCTCAGTCATTTTGATTATGTAAGTTTATTTAATATTTTGTTAAATTTTTATAATTATAAATATTGTTCTTACAATTTAGTTGTTCTTATTGTTTAGAATGATGTTATGTTGATGTAAAACAAACTCAGTTTTTTTTTTTAAATTTGTTTAATTGTTTTTAATATATTTGTTAGTGTTAGGAAGTGAAGTGAAAATTAGTATTTAGAAAATAAATTATAAAATGTAAACCGGATGATTAATAAAATTTTTTATAGAACGTTTATTTTTTTTAATTTTTAATTTTTTCTAGTTATAATTGTTAGAAAATTAAATATTATTGTGGTTGTCAGTAATTGAATGTGAGAATAAAAAATGAATGGTTAGTATTAATTTTTAACAGATATTTAGTTTGATTTCGTTAATAATAATCATAATTGTTAGGAAATTAATTATTCATAATTGTTATTAGAAAATGAATTTAGAAATATAATGAGAATGGTTATTAGTATTTTTTAGAATATATATATATGTGTTTAACTTTACATAAGTAATAGTTAATAGATAATTAAAAATACAAATTATAATGTTATATATTAAAAAAATTGGAATCTACTGGGAATAAATAAATAGCCAGCATGTCTAATGTTGTCATATTCTTGAGAATTGATTAGGAATGTATTTATTAGTTGATGTCATTAATAGTTAGTTTTGAGAAATTTCAAGGATTAGTGAAATATTTCTTGTAAATATTTGTTTTACTTTGACTTAGTCAAATAATTTATGAATGTTGTGTGACTTCAACTCATATGTGTTGTTGAGTTAGTTGTGCAAATTTTGTTAATGATTTGTTCTACTTAAAAATTTTTTGTCGCCTAGTAGTAAGTTAGTATTGGTTAATTAGTTGACTAATAATTTGTTATGTTTTTTGTAGAAATTAAGAATGTTGACGTGTAACCATCTAGTTCCTCGATAGGGTGGAGGAGTATTTACGAGTTACTGAGTTTTATCATGCATCTCAAATTGGTGTAGTACAGTGCCAGAAAGCACTTGTGAATGCTCTAATCGAACAGTGGCACCCAGATACACATACGTTTCACCTTCCCATTGGTGAATGTGCCGTAACTCTTGAAGACGTGGCTTTACTTCTTGGTCTTCCGACGGATGGTCTTCCAGTAACGGGGATGACAATGAGTAGTTTCGAAGCGTTGCAGGCTGAGTGTTTGGATCAATTTGGAGTTGCACCATCTAAGGAACAGTGTAGAGGATGCTGCATAAAACTGACGTGGCTGCGCGATCTAAAAGAAAATTTACAGTTGACTGATGAGATAAGTATACGTAGGTATGTGAAGTGCCACATTATGTTGCTGATCGGGACGATCTTGTTTGGGAATAAATCTGGGGCAGGTGTGCACTGGAAGTTTCTACCATTGCTACGTGATTTCGGCAGTATTGTACAGTACAGCTGGGGATCAGCATGCTTAGCACACCTCTACAGGGCATTATGCAGGGCATCTCGCTTTAACTGCAAGGAAATCGATGGTCCCCTAACACTCCTGTTCGGATGGGCTTGGATCCGACTGCCTTATCTATCGCCGCTTCCTAGGAAACCCCGCAGTTTTCCGCTAGCAAACAGGTAATATTATGTTACAATGATGCCGTTTCTTGATAATAAGAATTCAGTTGCACTAAATAAATATATCATATTAGGTGGCGTAACTGGGAGTGTGGTGACCGACGATATAGATATCTGACGCTAAGTCACTTTAGGAAGGCCTTTGATGAACTTCAGGAAGGCCAGGTTAGTTTTCATTAAAGATGTATTACTTTTGGATTTAGTGTTTAGCTAAATATAATGAAGCATTGGTATTGTAACTGTGATGTGGGTTGTAATATGAGTTTCATTTATGATTGGCAGTTTGTGTGGGCTGCTTATTTTGTGGATCGCGTGGATCCGAATATAATTCCTCCTGAAATCTACATGCAGTCGGTTGTCTGGAGCGCAACAGTGCCGTTGGTGTCATTCGAATGCATCGAGTGGCATGCTACCGATAGGATTAGGCGACAGTTCAGTTTCGTTCAGGGAGTACCTAATCAGGAACAGATTTTACCTTTATGGAGGGGTCAGCCTCAACCAACGGCTTTATTGCTTCTGCAATTGTATTTGAATCCAACTTCGAATGATCCTGAGAAATTGTTGCTCTGGTACATGTGTGACTGCCATTATACCTCCTTATAACCCAACAGTACTTCCGGCTGATCAAGCTAACCCGGATAAGCCAATCACACCCTGACCCATACTGTGTACACTTAGCATAAAATGTCAATGGCTCAGACTCATACACCCGGTAGTCTATGCTTCTTCGTATGGTATACTCTTTTATCGCCTTAATAACAGCTTCCCTGAAAATGAATTCCATCCCAACGGCAAATTCACCATCTGCGACAAAAGAAATTTCTGCCACAAGGACAGCCATACAGAACATATTTAAAACACAAATATTGTAACATCAAAAATGAACGTAAACAATTTGTTACTGCATCAATTATGACATAACTCTAATTTATTTATATTTAATTAGTTGACTTATTTATAATGACTGCGAACTTATCTTCCACTAATTTACTAACAGATATTAATTTCTATTTAACTACCTCACTAGTTTACTATTTTATTAATAAATACTAATTTATATTAATCTAATTTACTAATTTACTAATAAATACGAATTTATATATTTATTGAAGTTTTCTAACATAACACATAAATCCTAACTGCTATTTGACTTATTTACTAATTTCTATATAATTTCTAATTTATATTCAACTAATTCAGTCACTTGCTAAAAAAAATTTCTTAAACTTAAATACACAAACAGGTAAACAAAAATAAATACTAATCCAATATATTTTCACACCTTACTTAGCTAGTTACTCCAACTATCAACATAAATTACTAAAAAATTCTAATACATTTTATAAATATAGACAATTACGTACCTGCACTGGTATAATCCGGAAACTCCAGAACATGCATGGCTTCCAAATCCAAAACTCGCATAAATGACGGCTCCTCAAACGGCACTTCGTTTGCCAATGCATTTGCCACATCTGACACATCCGGAGCCATAGGTCCGTCACCTTGATCTTCATCTCCATCTGGACCAACAACTTCGTAGTTGCTTTCGAACTCTTCTTCGCTGTCGCTATTGTAATCTTTCCGTAGAATATTCCGGTCGGCCTCAGATTGCTCGAACTCAACATACAACTCGATGAACGCGAGTTGACTCCGATTTTCAATATACATTGAAAATATCTCTTGCATGCTCGCCTCGTCCGTTACATATTTGGTTTGAAACTGGACGAATCCACCAAACACTTGTACAGGGTATCTATATAGAATACAGGCTACTCTTCTTGCCCTCTCAGAATGAATCTTTTCACAGATCATACCTTTGAGCTCTTCAAATGAGATTGTGAAAGGAATCACAACATCTAACGGATTTTCACAAACAAATGTTACTCCTTCAGATGTTTGTAATAAAATCTGACCGAAATAATACACCTTCAATAAAACTCTGTCACTCATTACTCTTAATCACCTAAACAAAATAAAAAATTTGAGAACTAGATCTGTAACTATTATCTTAAGTAAAGAAGAAACAGAGAAACAAAAACCAGAGGAAAGAACCGTTGAAGAAGAAGAAGACACGAATAGGTCCTCACTAGCATTCATACACTTTTGTTTAGAGTCACCAACAAGTCAGACCCTCCGATTAGGTATACTTCATTCAAAAAATTATTTAAATAACCTAATCGTACCCTCCGATTTCATTTAACGAATAAAAAAAATTCCCTATACTAGCAACTCGGACGGTCCGAGTTCCACTTTCAGATCATTCAAAATTTCATCTTCTTCAAATCGGACCTACCGATTTGTTGGTCCAAAGCTGAAAAACAAACATGTCGCAGGGTCCGACTTCTTGTACCTGACACCAGAAAAAAGGCTGCCCCACAGATTGGTATGGAACCCCATCATGCCATATCCGGGAATGACACGCAACCTCCATCCATATCAATAAAATTGAGCCACGGTAACAAGTGGCTAAAAAATAAATAAAAAAGGCACGCGTTTTTTTATCGTACAGTAAATCAATTTACTAGAACGCATCGTTTCAGTCATGATCAAATCGTTACCGTCGGTTTTTTTAATGGAAAACCGACAGTTATTAGAAACAATTCTGCTATGTTACCAACAGTATTTCTGCCAACTTCTGCCAACTCTTATTTATAATTGTGTTTAATGAAAGTGTCTTTGTGGATGTGTCTAATAAAAATATATTTTTTATGGCTATGTTTAATAGAAGTGTCTTTATAGATATATTTTCTAGATGTGTCTCTTTATATATGTGTTTAAAATATAATAATTAATTATTATTGGTAATAAGTTGGCAGATAATATGTTGGTACTCTATACTTTTCCTATTAGAAATAGTAGGCTTGCTACATATACAAATCTTTTTGGTATACAAGTTGGCCTAAGTTTAACAAAAATAATTAAAGAGCATGTCAACACGTGCTTTTCCCACTATTGTGTTCCTCCTCTTCCTCTTCTTTCTTCTTCTCATCTTTCTTCACGTTTCTTCTCCTTCGTGTGTTTTATCCTTTTCATCATTCTTTTTATTGCTACTGTTGTTGCTGCATTTTTTTTTGTTTGATTTTTTTCTCCTAAAAAGAATTATGAGAAAATGAAATAAGAAGATGAAGAAGAAACAACAGAAGATGAAGAAAAGGAAGAAGACGGGTTTTGAATTATGCAGAATTTATCAGTACAAATACACCAAAAATTCTTAACAATACACATTAATGTCTTAGTTTTACACCGAAGCTTACTACAAATATACAGAAATATTTTGAATTATGCAAAACTTATCAGAATAAAAATATACCAAAAAATTTTCACAATGCACCAAAAGATTTCCAAAATCTACTAAAAACTTTTCAAAATACACCGAAATGAGAATAGAACAGATTCATCACAATAATAATTCATATTCATAGCTCCTACACCGAGTTTCTTTATTGATTGCGACACACAAACTCAGTTTGAAAACAACACACAAAATGACTGAATTATCAACAAAAACACATCCAAATCAATTTTGGATCGAGCAATGTCATCAATATGGCAAAAATTCTACGATAACTATAACAATAACGACAACAATGATAACGACGATACGTATAAGAAGAAGACGACATGACTATAACGATGATGATCATGATGATGGAGGAGAAGGAGGAAAAGGAATGAGGATGAGAAATTCTATTGAGAAGGTAAAATAAGAAGGAAAAGATGAATAATAAAAAAAAAGATGATGATGATGATGATGAAGAATAAGAAAAAGAAGCAGAAGAAGATAAAGAGTTTTGAATTATACAGAATTTATTATAATAAAAATACACCGAAAACTTTTCACAATACACCGAAGGATTTCCAAAATCTACCGCAAGTTTTTCAAAATACACTGAAACGAGAATGGAACAGATTTATCACAATAATAATTCAGATTCATAACTCCTACACCAAATTTCTTTATTGATGATTGCGACACACAAACTCAGTTTGAAAACAACACACAAAAATGACTGAATTATTAACAAAAATACATCCAAATCAATTTCGGATCAAGTAACGTCATCAATATGGCAAAAATTCTACGATAACGATAACAATAACATCGACAACGATACGTATAAGAAGATGACGATGACTATAACGATGATGATCATGATGAGGAAGATGATGGAGGAGAAGGAGGAAAATAAATGAGGAAAAAAATTCCAATGAGAAAAGGAGGAGGAGCTCAGGAGGAGGAGGAGGAGGAGGAGGATATGATATTGGTGATGGAAATAATGAAAGAGAAAAATAATGAAAAAAAAGGAGAAGAAGAAGAAGAACACAAAGTATTAAGAAGAGGCCCGTGAAGTGAATTAGGTTAAAGGAACTTGTTTAGACTTAGCTTGTATGTGTCAATAACTTGTATGTGGAGATTAATTGTTAGAAATAATAAGCGTGAGAGGGCTTCCTCCCTCATTCTTCGAAATCTTTCTCTCCTCTCTCTCCCTCCTCTCACGCTCTCCTTTGCTGCCACACAAAGGAGGCTTGTCGCCACCGCTCCACGAAGTCGCCGTCTTCGGCATTACCTTCCTTGTCACTGTGCACGTTGCAGAACTATGAGCAAATTTTGCTAAATCACTATTCAATATTTTAATCATTTTATTTAATCTTTTATTTTCAACAATAAGCTCTTGAGAATGATCCATAATGTGCTTTCCTTTTAGTTTCTTAAGTTCAGATTTCATAAATCTATTTTTTTCAATAATATACAAAGCACATTCAGTTTCCTTCACCTTTTCTCTCCAAAAATTATTTTCAGCTTTCAGTATTTCTTTTTTAGATTTGCATTTATTGTATTTGTTCAGCAGTTTTTTAGAATTCAAAGTGAGATCATCTATGATAACATGTAAATCATCTATAGACAGGTCATAGTAATTTACCTCATTAAGTTTATCCTTACCAGCCATAAAACAAATTTGAGCTTCACATTCGGAGTCTTCTTCCTTATCCGAATTGTTCTCAAGATCCTTCCAATATGCCATGAGCACTCTCTTCTTTTCTTTCTTTCCTTTATCCTCCTTTTTGAGTTTCAGACAGTTGTATTTGAGATGCCCAGCCTCCTAGCAGTTGTGACAAATCACTTTGCTCATGTCCTTCTTGTACTCCTTTGAGCTTGATCCCTTGTACTTGTCTTTGTTCCTCATTAGCCTTCTAAGTCTCCTAGCAAAAAACACAAGTTCATCATCTGAAAAATCGTCACTAGACTCACTTTCTTTTGATTCAACTTTTGACTTAAGGGTTGTTCCCTTTTTCTTTGAGTCTTGGCTAGTGTGTGTGATTTCATAAGCAAGAAGTTTCCCTCTCAACTCATCATATGTTATGGGATTCAGCTTATTACTCTCGGCTAGGACAGTGGCTTTTGTTTCCCATTCCTTTGTGAGGCTTCTAAGGACTTTTCTCACTAGGGCTGTTCTGTGTGAGTCCCATAGCATCAAGGCTGTTTATTATGATTGAGAATCTCTCAAACATTTCATGAATACTTTCTCCATCCTTCATGTCGAATATCTTATATTCTTTTTGCAGCACATCAATCCTCGTTTCTTTGACTTGCTTGGTGCCTTCGTGTGTAACCTGGAGTTTTTTCCAGATTTTTTTGGCCGTCTTGCATCTTGACACCTTTTGATACTCCTCAAAGCTGATAGCACAGTGTAGAAGGTTGATGGCTTTCGCGTTCAGCTCCACTTTCTTTTTGTCATCATCGTTCCATTCAGTTTCTTCTTTTGGAGTCACTACTCCATCAGCACTTGTCTTTGTTGGAATCTTGGGGCCGCTCACAATAATCTTCCATATGTTGTAATCAATGGATTGGATGAAGATCCGCATCCTCTCTTTCCAGTAGGCATAGTTCTTCTCGTTAAAGAATGGAGGCATGTTATTTGACTAGCCTTCTGTTAGAGTGTAGGCAACTGTGGTTGTCCCCAAGTTGTTCGCCATTGAACCTTTGCTCCAAGCGGTGAAGCTTGATTCTTGAGACCTTGGCTCTAGATACCAATTGAAGGTTGTAGAAGGCTTAGAAAAGGGGGGTTGAATCTATGGCCTTCTTTTACTTTAATGAAATAAGCCTTTACTTACAAACTTTTACTTAGAATCTGTTTGAACTGTGCAGCAGAAACTTTATGAGACAATTTCATCTTGTCTTATAAATATCAAAAAACAGAACTTAAAGAAAAGGAAGAAGAATGACACAGGCATGTATTCTGGTTCAGTTGCCTTGTGCAATGCAACCTACATCCAGTCTCCACCACAACTGTGGTGGAATTTTCACTATAGTTAAAGTATTATATACACCAATTACATAGGATTCACACAATCCTTTTTCTCTTAAGTTCTCAACTAACTTGACTTGGTTATACTAATACATAACTCTTCACTCTAAGTGCTAACCCAACTTAGAAAGGGGCACCTCACAAGTACAAAATACAAGACAATAGAAACAACCCAAAGAAATCTGAAATCATACACTCTAGGCATTTTTTTCAAGTGTTTCACTCAGCCTTTTATCACTCATAGACTTTTTCTTGAGATCTCTCTTTCAGCCTTTTTTCACTAAAAAAATTACAGAAAGATATACATTGAAAATAAAATACAAATTGTAGAACATGAAGGAGATTGATGCATTAACAGCCTCTGTTGCTATAAGTTGAATCAGATTCAGCTGACTCTGATTAAGTTCTTCATCTTGACGGAATGCTTCTTTAACTAGAAAGCACTGTCCAAAATTGATGAACTCTTCAAGAGAAACTCTTCGATCAAAACAAACTCAAAATCTAGTTCTCTCTCCTTCGTCTTCAGAAAATAAATTTTTTCTTTTTGTACCTCTTCACAAGTTGCTATATTGGATCTTTCCTTAGTCAACTCCTTGAGCTGTGTGCTTTCCAAGCTTGTCATTTCACTTTCTCCAATTAACCCCCCAAATTAGGGATTTCAAAGCTGTCTTCTTGCTTGACCGAAGACCTCAAATTAGTAGAGAGAAATGTTTCAATGGTAAACCCAAATATGAACCCTTGAGCAAGTGCTTTGTCCCCAAGAAACAATTTTAGCCTTTGATTTATAGCAGTGATTAACAAAAAATACTTTCTCCATTTATCCCAAATTGGAGTTGCAGAGATTTAGAGAAGAAGTAAAGAAAGTAAATTGCATGCAATTAGAAATAAATCACTTTTATCTCTAACTTAGCTTAGCTTGCTTTGATTAGGGTAATTAGACATTAGCTTTTTGTGATTTACCTTTCTCTCTCTTTCTTTCTGATTATGACTGAAGCAAGTATGTGAACAACAGCTTTGGAAAGCTTCAGCTTGGTGGAGGCTTCTTAGACTTGGGTTGGATATGATTCACCTAGCCCAACTTGTTTTCTTTGCATTATTTTCTATGGGCTTCGTTGGTTCGACAACCCACCAATTATGTTTCTATTTCCTTGCATTTGGGCTACTGCTTCTTTTGATTTTGGCCTGCATCACTTAATCAAATATAATTTAAACTAATTGGGTGACTAGCCCAATAAAATAATATTTGTCATCATCAATTAAAATTAGTTAATTTCTTAACTCAATAATCTCTCTCTTGATGACAAACATAGTTATGAAATTGATTAAAGAGATTTAATTTAACAACATTAAAGTACTTTTCTTTTAGTGATGTCACTTGCTTTTGGATTTGCTCCCCCTTTTCTTCCTAAGAGTTGCTCCCCCTGAATTTGTGATCTTCTTTTCTTTCCTGTTTACATATTCATATAGGGAACACAACAATATACTAAATGCAATTTGTTGTTTATGGATGAAGCATTCAGCAAGTTTTTCAAACAATTTCAGCAGCTCATGAAACAGAGCCAAAAATGTACTAATAACATTAAAACTAGTCAGCCCAAAAAGCAAGAAGATGAAAATAAGAACAAGCCACACAAAACGTGTATACAACAAGCCACACAACCCAAATTTCAAAACTTACAAAATAAGAACAAGAAGATGAAAATACCACAAAAACAGAGTTGTTGTGCGTGGCCAATATCTCTAGCTACAAACATCGAATCAAATATCTAAACAATGAGAACAAAGAACCAGATGTGTGGAACATACTAACCAAATTTGAGCTCGATCCAACGGTTAACGAGTCTGCAGCGACCAATTTACAGAGACAACTTTATATGTGTGCGAAAATGACTTTCTCTCTTCTCTTCTCTCTAGTGTTTGGTGTTTTTCTCTGCAAAAGACCTCTCACACACTCAATCCTAACTCACCTCAGCCACTTCAACTATTCATAGGTTCGGATACTAACATTTAGACTTTTTCTCCACATAGGAAGAGAGTCCAAAAAATCCAACAGAAATTCCTGTCGATTGTAAATGGTTGCTGTATTTTTCTCTGTTCTTGAAAGAAAAAAAATTGTAATATGTATTCTGTATTCATGAGATTCTTGTAATATAGCTCTTGTCGAAATGGAATTTGTACAAATACTATTATCTCCTTGGGGTTCTTGACTTCTTGTATCATAGTTCTCTTAGGCCAAGTTAACTAACTAACTCAATATAGATATATATATACAGAGATTATGAGACTGAGAGACAGGCATATGTCTTTGTATTTTTTGTCCCGAGATACTTGTTAAGCACAACCTTAGAGCCACTAGTTGATTTCAGGTTTATAGTTTAATTTATTTAATTTTTCATTTTCCTTGAAATCTTTTCAATAATTTTCAGTTTTATGATGATTTGTAACCATCAATTTGTCATTATAAAGTATTTTTAATGGTGTGAGATTATATCTAATAGTATAAGATTACTCACTTTTCTTTATTGCTGGTTAAGTGTTGACCAGATTTTAATAAAAGTGCTGTCCCGATTTTAATAAAAGTGCTGACCCTTATACTTTCTCTTTTCAGTTTCCTAAATTCAAATTTGAGGCAACTTTTGCTACTTGAAACTTCCAACTTTTGATGATTTATATGGTTTCTTTCCCAGTTCTCACTGCATATTTAAATTCTTCTTAGTGTGTCTTTTTCAGTAGCCATAAATGATCTCTTTAGCACAAGTTAAAAACAGCTCTATTGAATGTTAAAATTGTAAGATTAATGTTCTTTTTTAGGCTCGTTATATGTCTTCTTCTAGGTAGGGCTTGTATTCATTATAAGAACAAATAAAGAACATGCATATTGTTAGCGTGAGTGGTTTCTGTGATTAACTTGTTACTAACAGTTTCCATAACTAATTAATATGTTGCACTAATTTCTATGGAAAAAGATTCACTGAAATGAGAAAAATTGTAAAGTGACAAAAAAAATTAATTATCAATGATTTAGTAATTTTCATTATATGTGTGTTTTATTGTCTTGATTTAAAGGTGATTAAATTCTCACTTTATCAGCTTTTTCACTTTAGAGGAATTTGATTCAAGCTTTATATTTTTGTCGTTTTAGCTTATTCAATTTTTGAATGGCAAATTATAAATGTGATTTTTTATTTATTTATTTTTTGTTGCTAATAGTTTGAATTCTTGTAAGACCCCGAATTTTAAAAAGAAATTAATAAATTATTTATGATCCATTATATTTATTTAAGATAATATTTTTGGAAATTTTTATATATAAAGGTTGAGTAAACTCTTATTTATTACTTAGAGTCCTTATAATTGAAAAATAATGAATATTTCATATCTAATTATTTATGATCCATTATATTTATTTAAGATAATATTTTTGAAAATTTCTATATATAAAGGTTGAGTAAACTCTTATTTATTATTTAGAGTCCTTATAATTGAAAAATAATGAGTATTTGATGTCTTAATTTTAATATATAGATTTTAACCTTATTTTATAAATAAAAGAGGATTATTAATTTACTCTCCAATCTTCACTAAATTGGTATTTAACTGAAAATTATTTAAAGATTATTAATTAGAAGATATTTTTTTTTAAATGGATACTTTATATTTAATTTGATTTTTATTATTATCCTACTTTTTATTTATTTCATAAAATTACACTACTATCCCTATTGTTCACAAAAAATACCTAAACTAAAATCCTAACCTAATCCTAATTTTATCTAAACCTAATTTTCTATCCTAACCCTAACTAAACTACACTCACCTCACCCCACTCACCCCACACCCACGGTTAGCCCACACAACCCACCACCCAGCTCACTAACACTCAAAACAAAGAAAAAAAAGGGGAGAGAAATGAAAGAAAGGGATGAGAGGAGAAGGGAGCTATGGTAAGGGAGAAGGGGGAAGAGAGGGAGGCGGTGCCGATGGGCATCACTGCCACCATCGTCGCCGCTGTGCCGCCAAGAGGGAGACCAGAGAGAGAGAGCGACGGAGAGCTGTACCCTGCCGCCGATCCGCCACCGAACTCGCCGCCCAGCCGTCGTCACGTCACTACCCAGCCACCATGGCGTCGCTGCCTGCTACCGCCGAACCTACTCTGCCGCCGAACCGATTATCGCGTTCTACTGCACGCCGTCACGGAGGAAGACCAAAACCCAGGGAGAGGGCCGCGCGAGGAGAGGTTGGCGTCGCCGTTCCCCAAAGCCCGTGTCGCCGTCAAGCCCAGATGAGAAAGGAGAGACCGAGCCTGAACCTCGACGAGCAGGGAAGAACCAGCGCCGCCGCTGTGCCGTCGTCGTGGACACCATCACCGCCATTCGTGCCTCTGATTCGCGCCGTTGTGACTTCTGTCGCCGTTAGGCTGTCCGCCGCCATAACCGCCGTTGCTGGTGACCACCAGTGGAACCCTCATCGTCTTGGGTCTTGGTAAATTCCGAAACCTTTGAAATCAATATTCTGTTATGTTTGGCTAGAGATTCTGAGATCTTGGTTACCATAGGGTTGAGCTCTGAGGTTTGCATGTCGAATTTTTAGGTTGCCGTTGAACCACCGGAATTTCTGGCCGTTGTCGAAGCTCCCGCCGAGTCAGTTCGGGATAGCGGCTGCTCAGTTCTGCTGTTACCGTAAGTGTACTCTATTTCGAACCCTCATCGTTAGTTTGTCGTTATGGGTTTTAAGATTTTCGCGATATTAATGTTTTTAGGAATTAGAAATCGAGTTTGCATGTCGCGATTGAGGCTGTTCTGCTGTTGGAGAAAGCAAGTGGAGCTGAGGTTTTGGTTGCTGTTGATTCTGGGCTGAGAGAAGACATTTGGATTATGGTTTTGCTTACCGAGGTAGGGGTTTTTATAAAACTAATTTATTTTAAAGTGGAATTGTTATAAATTGATATGACGAGTGAAATGCTTTTCTGGTGATTATGTAAGTCTTATGCATTGTTTGGTTTATCTTAGATGAATATGGTTGTCTGCTTGACTGAGATAATGTCCAATTTTAATAAAATTGAGATTTCTGATTGGTTTGGCTTGAAATGATTTTTGATATTTTAAAAGTCTGAATTGTGTTTATTGGAAACTGATTTGGTCTTGGACCCTTTGGAAAAGAGTTGAGGACTGGTTTGGTTGGGACCCGAAAGGGTGGCAAAGTTCAAGTTTTAGGGGAGATGCTGCCGAATTTTCATAAAAATTTAGATTCTGTTTTAAAATGTGATTTAGAAAAGGATTTGGATTTGAGAGGTTCTATGAATTGGTTCTTGATTTATTAAGAAATTGGTGTTTCGAGTTTAAGCTGGTTAATAAAAGTTTATGTTTCCCGATTGATTTAAATATGAAGGGGCCTATGTTTTGAAGTATTCTTTAAATTTTAACTAAACAAATCCGAGCCTTTGAGAAAGTTTCCAATTTAAGAACGAAAAGAAATTTGGTCTTTGGGCTTAAATAATTTTGGTTTTGAAACTGGTTCGGAATTTTTGGCTTGCATGCTTTGGTTTTGATTTTAAATCTTCATTTTAATTGATTTCCACTTAGATAACTATGATTCTGAGGATTTCTAAGAAGTTTAAGAAATGAGGCAGGTTATTCTTCCCTAGGGTCTTGAGTCTTTGCCAAGGTTGTTGATTAATAACTCTTGATTTCAAAATGATGGAGCGAATGATTTGAAAACGAGTGATTTTGAATCTGTCAGAAAAGATTTTGAATTTGGCTTGGTTATGAAGTTGTTTGGAAGTTTTGAAAAGAACATTTACTTAAGAAAAAGGGGTTCTTGGCAATATGTGAACTGAATACGTTTGTGATTTGAAAGTGGGCCAAGACTGGTTTTTGAAATAAGATTTTAAGTCAGAGTGACTGTGGATGTTACTGAGAATATGATGAGGCATGGCAAGGTCTGATGGTAATCCCACTTGCGTATTAATTTGAAAATATGTTTGGATGGCAAGTTGAGGGTGGAAATTCCCTCTCTTGTCGTAATGTGAATGTGGGGAAGGTGGAAAGGCATTCTCCTTCGTATTGTATCCCCCATGTTCTTCTCTGGTTGAAAGGTGGAAAGGCACACTTCTTCGATGTGGAAAGACACTCTCCTTCGTGAAACCTCCGGGGGAAGGTGGAAAGGCACTCTCCTTCATTTATGATCCTCCTGGAGATGCGCAGCCTAGAGACCAATGTCTGGGTTAGCTACCAGATGTGTCGGGTTCTGGCAAAATAACCGACACGTGAGCTCATGGCCAGTAGGACAGGCATGCATCATATGCATTTATATGACATTGTTTGGGTGTGCATATTGTAATTGGTTTGCTTATGTGAATAGTTATGTTTAATTTCTAATTGTTCTACTTGATATAACTGCTTGATTGTGTTTGGACCTTCTTACTTGTGTCTGTGACTGAAAATTGGTTGGATTGTGATGAGTTGGTTGTTGAGTGAGTTGCTTGGGCCTAAAGCCGTGGTTGATTATGAAATAGGCTGAAGGCTGTGTTTGGTTTGTGCTTGTGGTTTAGAAAAGTATGAAAAACTAAACTGGTTCAGCATAGACGTAATGAACCTATGCTTGGAACAGTTTGATCATTCATCCTATCTAAGAAAGACTTTTAAAAAGGTTTTCAGATTTCTGAAAAACTAACAGCTTTCCCTTTTAGAAAGGATTTCAGATTTTGAATATTAATTCTTTGGTTTTGAAAAGAAGCACAAGGCGGTTATTAATCACTGCACATTAAAAATGGTTTTACATTCGTATCTTATTATAGCAATTCTGTAACCCTACGGTGAGAACCCTTTCGAGGACGATGTTCTCACTCCCCTACAGGCTTTTTCCTTTTCAGGTTATGGACGACGAGTTTGGAAGAGCTTATTTCTCTTTGTTTATATGATACTTTTGTATTGATTTTAGCATTTATGTTTTCCTCGCCTTTAATTTTACAAGTCTTCACAAGAGGGATAGGATATTTGATTATGTAATTCTTGTAATATTAACTCTATGTAGATATATGTATATGTATCTTTTGTAAGTATTGTGGTTTTTTTTGTAAATGTGGTTGTATGTTATCCGATAAGAAGTTTCTTGAGTGGTTAAACGATTTAAAATTTTAAACAGGCTCATATTTTAGTATTAAATATTTAAAATCGTCGTAATACTCGAGCTATCAGAGTGGCGCAGCCGAAAGCGTGACATTTTGATAGTTAGGGTGTTACATTATGGTATCAGAGCGGTCCTTCCTGTAGAGCCTGAGGAATGGACCGATTATGCTTCGATTGCATACTCTGAGCGTCTGTCATGTAGTAGGTCTTGTTCGGATAACAAGAATTAGAGCTTTATGCACATGATTGTCTATTGATTAATGCTGTTAGCCTATCATTACATACTTCTTGGTATTAAGTTTGACCGGCTTAATATTAGTGACTTGTGTATATGAAAGCACTAATGGGTTATCATAGACGATATGCTAGTTGTTGGAAACGCGAATCGCGGGTTTAGGGAACGTTAGAAATTAATTCTCAAGGTTACAGCTATGTGTCTGGTTTTCTGCTGAAGTCATGTGATGTGTTCTTTCATGGTTTATCTTAAATTTCTTGTTTGCTATATTCTTTTGGAAAGTAGTTTGATTGTTCCAACCCTCCTCCTCTGTTCATATGCTTTTTCCTTTGATTCCAACTGTATATGTCTGCCTAACGTCCTTGGTGTGTTTGCTTTCCTTTGTTTAAACTCTTTTCTTGATCCATGTATTATTTGGTACAACTTTGAGCTTATTTTGATGCAGTGTATTCCTTTAAGCTCTTATTTCGATTTGTTTTAAAGGCGTGATTTAATTTTTCTTACTTGACTATATCTACAACCATCATTCCTAAAGTCTTTATAAAATCAATTTTGATCCGGTATAACCTTCTCTAAATAAAACTTTGAGAATTTTTTTTATGCAATTTAGAAACCATTTACTCCTAATACCTCGCCAGTTCTTTTACTGGTTTATGAAAATATACTTATTTTAAAATATATATACAACTTGATTTTCTAACGACTATATTGCAATTTTTATGAATATTTTTGCTTGATTATGTATTTAGATACTTTTCAAAGGAAGATTTTTGTCTCTTTTTAGTTGATTTTCGTTTAATGAACTTCACTTGATCTATTTTTTTAATTTGAATTTGGTTTAGCATAACACGTTAATTAAGCATTCTTTACTCTTTTGAAAATGTTGGATTCATATCTTTCCTTTCAAGGATGGCAATTCTTTTTGAGCTTTTCACTTCTACGGATGTCATATTTAATTACTCTCTTATTTTTGTAAACGTCACTGTTAGTCTTAATTTTTCTTCTCTTATGAATCTCACACTCATCCGAGTCAGCTTGACTTTGTTTCCATCTAATGCACCATTTGCCCTCTTAATTGTCATTCTTTAGTCAAAGGTTCTTTCTTGAGAATTTTCTATTGGTTGAGTTGTCTTTTCTTGCGCGTTTTGTATTCCTTTGGATCAATTGAAAATTTGTTTGATATTCCAAGCCTAGTGAATTTTGTTTGAATTCTCTTGATTTAAAGATCCTTTCTCATATGGGCTGATTTCCTTTTAAGTGCACCTTAATCTCCTGAATATTCCCGCAAAAGTAGTAATTTCAAGTATACTTTTGGAGTCTTGTTTTGAATTATTTTGAAGATGTTTTGAATTCTTTTTGAAGAAGTTTCAAATTAAAATTTTCTAGCTTGATTGTAACTAAAAGCCATTTATTAAATTTTGATAAGATTGTTTTGACATAGCGTACACTTCTTTACGTGAAATTCTAAAAAAAAAAACTTATCGTGCATACGCGGAACCCTGCTTGTGATAAAAGTGTGTTTACGAAAATTTTTACCTCGAATTTTTCTTTTCTAAATAATGTTTGACTTCTTCTATCTTTGTTATAACCTTTACACACATTTGATTGAACATGAGCTTTGAGAAAATTTTGAACAAACTTTTATTTTTCTTTCGAGTTTTATGTATACTTTTGGTTAAGTTGTGCACCTAACTATCTTTCTAAATATTTGAGGAAATAATTTGCTTTTAGTCAAGCTAGTGTTCATTTTGTTTTAAAAACTCTACATAATCTATTTAAACATGAAATTTGCATTAAGTGATGCCACATTCATACTCTTGTTATTCTTTTGCAAAATGTTGGTTACGCCTTTTCTTTGAGAATGTGAGATGGGTTTTGAAAAAAAAATTCTATTCTTTATGAGCAATGCATTCGAAGGTACTCTTAATCCTAACTCAAGTTTTATAAACTTTGTCTTAAGTTTAAGGCATTCTTCTTCTATAAGCTTCTAACTTTTTTGATTCAACTTGACTTTGCTCAAATTACAACACTACTTTTCTTTTATTATTCCCATCGAATTTCATTGATTCGGGAGTCATTCTTGAGATTGCCAAACTAAACTCCTTTCTGGCACTTTTCACTCCTTGTTCATTCTTGATTACTTGTGATCTCAACAATCCTTTCAAGCTCTTGTGGATTTTGTCTTTGTCGCGTGTCCTTTTCCAAGGTCTTGTATACTTCTGAATAGGCACGAGAATTGCTGTAGTGTCGCGTGCGACTTTTAGGTATAGTAAGCGATACATTAGTTCTTTAAGAAGTGGTTTATGGATATAGAAGGTGAAGCGGTAAGTGTGCAACATTATGAAGAGTGTGGCAGTTTGTTCCTCGTAAAAATTTGTGGATGTTAGGCTTGTGACGGGTTATGGGTTTCTGAAGTGACTAATGAAGTTGAGAAGTTGAAGCTCTGAAGTTGGTACAAACTCTATGCGCAGACGTTATCCTGTTTGTTCAAGTCGACCTGTTTTCAAACCTTTGCCACCTAGATACCCCTTTGTTTTTGCAAACACCTAACTTGAACACTTACACCTTCTTGTGCTCCAAGTTTTGGTAAAATAGTAACCCCCTGTAACATTTTTGTTTTAACCATCTCTTAACTTTTGCTTAGACCATGCTTTTCCCTTACATTTAAGTTTTACGAGTCATCCGGTATTTGAAAAATTATATGTATATATATGGCAAGACCTCTACTTTTCTAAAGTATACAAAAGTAAAGTATTCAAAACTATTTTAGTATATTGTGTATTAAGTTAATTTTCGAGGACGAAAATTTTCATAAGAGGGGTAGGATGTAAGACCCCGAATTTTGAAAAGAAATTAATAAATTATTTATGATCCATTATATTTATTTAAGATAATATTTTTGAAAATTTCTATATATAAAGGTTGAGTAAACTCTTATTTATTATTTAGAGTCCTTATAATTGAAAAATAATGAGTATTTGATGTCTTAATTTTAATATATAGATTTTAACCTTATTTTATAAATAAAAGAGGATTAATTTACTTATCTCCAATCTTCACTAAATTGGTATTTAACCGAAAATTATTTAAAGATTATTAATTAGAAGATATTTTTTTTAAAGATGGATACTTTATATTTAATTTGTTTTTTATTATTATCCTACTTTTTATTTATTTCATAAAATTACACTACTATCCCTATTGTTCACAAAAAATACCTAAACTAAAATTCTAACCTAATCCTAATTTTATCTAAACCTAATTTTCTATCCTAACCCTAACTAAAAGACACTCACCTTACCCCACTCACCCCACACCCACGGTTAGCCCACACAACCCACCACCCAGCTCACTAACACTCAAAACAAAGAAAAAAAAAAGGAGAGAAACGAAAGAAAGGGATGAGAGAAGAGGGGAGCTATGGTAAGGGAGAAGGGGGAAGAGAGGGAGGCAGTGCCGATGGGCATCACTGTCACCGTCGTCGCCGCTATGCCGTCAAGAGGGAGACCAGAGAGAGAGAGCGACGGAGAGCTGTCCCCTGCCGCTGATCCGCCACCAAACTCGCCGCCCAGCCGTCGTCACGTCACGACCCAGCCACCATGGCGTCGCTGCCTGCTGCCGCCGAACCGATTATCGCGTTCTACTGCACGCCGTCACGGAGGAAGACCAAAACCCAGGGAGAGGGCCGCGCGAGGAGAGGTTGGCGTCGCCGTTCCCCGAAGCCTGTGTCACCGTCGAGCCCAGATGAGAAAGGAGAGACTGAGCCTGAACCATGACGAGGTGGGAAGAACCAGCGCTGCCGCTGTGTCGTCGTCGTGGACACCATCACCGCCATTCGTGCCTCTGATTCGCGCCGTTGTGACTTCTGTCGCCGTTAGGCTGTCCGCCGCCATAACCGCCGTTGCTGGTGACCACCAGTGGAACCCTCATCGTCTTGGTAAGCATTTCATTCCGAAACCTTTGAAATCAATATTCTGTTATGTTTGGCTAGAGATTCTGAGATCTTGGTTACCATAGGGTTGAGCTCCGAGGTTTTCATGTCGAATTTTTAGGTTGCCGTTGAACCACCAGAATTTCTAGTCGTTGTCGAAGCTCCCGTCGAGTCAGTTTGGGATTGCGGCTGCTCAGTTCTGCTGTTACCGTAAGTGTACTCTATTTCGAAACCTCATCGTTAGTTTGTCGTTATGGGTTTTAAGATTTTCGCGATATTAATATTTTTAGGAATTAGAAATTGAGTTTGCATGTCGCGATTGAGGCTGTTCTGCTATGGAGAAAGCAAGCGGAGCTGAGGTTTTGGTTGCTGTTGATTCCGGGCTGAGAGAAAAGAGCTCAGTTGACACGTTTGGATTATGGTTTTGCTTACCGAGGTAGGGGTTTTTATAAAACTAATTTATTTTAAAGTGGAATTGTTATAAATTGATCTGACGAGTGAAATGCTTTTCTGGTGATTATGTAAGTCTTATGCATTGTTTGGTTTATCTTAGATGAATATGGTTGTCTGCTTGACTGAGATAATGTCCAATTTTATTAAAATTGAGATTTCTAATTGGTTTGGCTTGAAATGATTTTTGATATTTTAAAAGTCTGAATTGTGTTATTGGAAACTGATTTGGTCTTGGACCCTTTGGAAAAGAGTTGAGGACTGGTTTGGTTGAGACCCGAAAGGGTGGCAAAGTCCAAGTTTTAGGGGAGATGCTGCCTAATTTTCATAAAAATTTAGATTTTGTTTCAAAATGTGATTTAGAAAAGGATTTGGATTTGAGAGGTTCTATGAATTGATCCTTAATTTATTAAGAAATTGGTGTTTCGAGTTTAAGCTGGTTAATAAAAGTTTATGTTTCCCGATTGATTTAAATATGAAGGGGCCTATGTTTTGAAGTATTCTTTAAATTTTAACTAAACAAATCCGAGCCTTTGAGAAAGTTTCCGATTTAAGAACGAAAAGAAATTTGGTCTTTGGGCTTAAATAATTTTGGTTTTGAAACTGGTTCGGAACTTTTGGCTTGCATGCTTTGGTTTTGATTTTAAATCTTCATTTTAATTGATTTCCACTTAGATAACTATGATTCTGAGGATTTATAAGAAGTTTAAGAAATGAGGCAGGTTATTCTTTCCTAGGGTCTTGAGTCTTTGCCAAAGTTGTTGATTAATAACTCTTGATTTCAAAACGATGGAGCGAATGATTTGAAAACGAGTGATTTTTAATCTGTCAGAAAAGATTTTGAATTTGGCTTGGTTATGAAGTTGTTTGGAAGTTTTGAAAAGAACATTTACTTAAGAAAAAGGGGTTCTTGGCAATATGTGAACTGAATACGTTTGTGATTTGAAAGTGGGCCAAGACTGGTTTTTGAAATAAGATTTTAAGTCTGAGTGACTGTGGATGTTACTGAGAATATGATGAGGCATGGCAAGGTCTGGTGGTAATCCCGCTTGCGTATTAATTTGGAAATATGTTTGGATGGCAAGTTGAGGGTGGAAATTCCCTCTCTTGTCGTAATGTGAATGTGGGGAAGGTAGAAAGGCATTCTCCTTCGTATTGTATCCCCCATGTTCTTCTCTGGTTGAAAGGTGGAAAGGCACACTCCTTCGATGCGGAAAGGCACTCTCCTTCGTTTATGATCCTTCTGGAGATGCGCAACCTAGAGACCAATGTCTGGGTTAGCTACCAGATGTGTCGGGTTCTGGCAAAATAACCGACACGTGAGCTCATGGCCAGTAGGACAGGCATGCATCATATGCATTTATATGACATAGTTTGGGTGTGCATATTGTAATTTGTTTGCTTATGTGAATATTTATGTTTAATTGCTAATTGTTCTACTTGATATAACTGCTTGATTGTGTTTGGACCTTCTTACTTTTGTTTGTGACTGAAAATTGGTTGGATTGTGATGAGTTGGTTGTTGAGTGAGTTGCTTGGGCCTAAAGCCGTGGTTGATTATGAAATGGGCTGAAGGCTGTGTTTGGTTTGTGCTTGTGGTTTAGAAAAGTATGAAAAACTAAACTGGTTCAGCATAGACGTAATGAACCTATGCTTGGAACAGTTTGATCATTCATGCTATCTAGGAAAGACTTTTAAAAAGGTTTTTAGATTTCTGAAAAACTAACAGCTTTCCCTTTTAGAAAGGATTTCGGATTTTGAATATTAATTCTTTGGTTTTGAAAAGAAGCACAAGGCGGTTATTAATCACTGCACATTAAAAATGGTTTTACATTCGTATCTTATTATAACAATTCTGTAACCCTACGGTGAGAACCCTTTCAAGGACGATGTTCTCACTCCCCTAGAGGCTTTTTCCTTTTCAGGTTATGGACGACGAGTTTGGAACAGCTTATTTCTCTTTGTTTAGATGATACTTTTGTATTGATTTTAGCATTTATGTTTCCCTCGCCTTTAATTTTACAAGTCTTCACAAGAGGGATAGGATATTTGATTATGTAATGCTTGTAATATTAACTCTATGTAGATATATGTATATGTATCTTTTGTAAGTATTGCGGTTTGTTTTATAAATGTGGTTGTATGTTATCCGATAAGAAGTTTCTTGAGTGGTTAAACGATTTAAAATTTTTAAATAGGCTCATATTTTAGTATTAAATATTTAAAATCGTCGTAATACCCGAGCTATCAGAGTGGCGCAGCCGGAAGCGTGACATTTTGATAGATAAGGTGTTACAATTCTTGTGTAGGTTTGTTGTTTCCAGTGTTGCTGAGTAAATCACCTGATTGTTCGAAGTTATTGTTATCAACGCTGAGGATCAAAAGAAACAAATATGTCAAGGAAAAGGACAAATTGACATCACATCTCTGAAGTTAGTTTAGAGTTAGTTACAACTAATCTTGGCTAAGCTTTAGCTCCTAGAAGTACTTAGTGTTAATATATATCATTGTTTAGAAATAAGATCGAGACAAGTGTATTCACTCAAGTATATTAATTTTTGTTGTTTGAACTAAAAATATATCTAACTTATAATGTAAATTTTACGATTTAGATTTTTTGAATTTCTCCTTTTTAGACTTATTTTGGGATGTGATTATTCTTTTAGAAAAATAAATTTCAGAAAACAGAATAAGCTATGGTCACGATTTTAAAATAGGATGACCATAGATAACTATAGTCACGGTTTTTTAAAAGGGTGACCATAGAGTAAGCTATGGTCACGGTTTTAAAATATGGTGACCATAGATAAGTTACGGTCACATTAAAACCATGATCATAAACTGCTATGGTCACGGTTTTACAAAAAGATGACTATATTTAAATTCTTCTTAGTGTGCCTTTTTCATCAGCAATAAAAAATTATCTCTTCAGCACAAGCTAAAAGCAGCTCCATTGAATGTTAGAATTGTAAGATTAATATTCTTTTTTAGGCTCATTATATGTCTTCTTGTATGTTGGTAGGGATTGTATAAGAATAAATAAAGAACATGCATATTGTTATGGTTAGTGGTTTGTGTGATTAACTTGTTACTAACAGTTCCTATAACTAATTAATATGTTGCACTAATTTCTATGGAAAAAGATTCACTGAAATGAGAAAAATTGTAAAGTGACAAAAAAAGTTAATTATCATTGACTTTGTAATTTTTATCATATGTAACTTTTACTGTCTTAATTTAAAGGTGATTAAACTCTTACTTTATCAGATTTTTTACTTTAGAGGAATTTAATTCAATCTCTATATTTTTGTCGTTTTAGCTTATTCAATTTTTGAATGTCAAACTATAAGTAGTACTTCATATATTGCAACTAAGATCAATTAGTAGTGATAAGAATTTAATCATGCATGGTTATTACTGACTAGTTTTCTCCACTCAGGTCCTTTTGAAGCACATCCTTTTGAAGCACAGCAACATAGGAAAATAAAATCTAGGTATATGTAACTACAAAATCTCTATTATTGTTTCCAAATGTACTATGAACTATTGTTTATAGGTGAATATCCTGTATTTGCTGATATTCTTGCTGATCTCACGAATGGAACCAATTGCTGCAAGCACCGTAATAAGGAAGCATGTGAAATTCAAAAGTTGGAGTGCATACCACTTTAACGAAGCTACTTTTATGTTCCTCTGAGCAATGTGCATTTGTATGGGGAAAAACACAATGAGTGGCCAAAACCCAATTGCTCCAAGTAGGGCAAGAAATGCGTGGAAGAAAGGCATAGCCATGGCAATTATTGTCCCAATTACAACGAATATTGTCCTCCAAACTAACCTAAACATATTCAACCTGAATTTGAAGATCCACAATTTTGTTGGGTGTTCTTTGTTTATGAAATCTGAATGTGGCCACATTATGTTAGCACCCATCTCAACTATGCGAAAAAATGGTTGAGCCATCACCTGTCACACAAGGGTAGATTTCGAAAACATTAGGCATAATGCTTCTTATACAATTCAAAAACAGATATTATTGGAATAAGTTTTTGAAAAAGAGTGATTCTGTCAATTAATTATACATGTAATTAGTTATCTTTTCCTCTCTTAATATATCTACATTGTATTCATGTAAACAGTAATATATAAAGAAGAAGTATAGAGAGCCAATGAAGTATATGTATAATGTGTACAATGGGGATTTAGGGGTGTTCGATTCAATAGGATATTAGATGTTTATTATCTCTGGTACTCGGATGGTTATTCTGGATAGTATGGGTGTATTGTGTTTAAAAAATTAATAGTATTTTACTCTGGATGTTCATTTTTTTAACTCATATTGAGCCAAATAAACAGCCCATTGTACATATTGTATTTTACTCTGGATATTCCATTAGCTCTCTAGTGGATTCACAAAAAAAAATTAATAATATTTTATTCTGAATATTCCATTGGCTCTCTAATGGATTCGCAAAAAAAAAAAAAATTAAAATACCAAAAACTCCTTCACTTAATTCTTGGACTTTTCTTCATTAAGTAAAAATACCAAAAATACTTTGCTCATCTTGAATGACGAAGAAATAGTGGTATTTTTTAAACTTTTTGCAAATATTATAATAGAAAATATACTTTGTCCTAAAATATTATGAAAAACAAAAATCTTTAATGAACTGAAAAAAATCAACGACTACGTATTTATATATATTTATACATATAACGTTTGTATCGTATGTTCTTTAACAAAATAATTAATAGTCAAATTAGTAAGTTTATATCGATGTACTATGGTTGCAAAAGAAGTTGGTATGGTATGAAATAAAGTTTGCTCTTTTGATTATTCAAGTTGACAAAATTGATATGCTAAGAAATCTTGGACGAAATAATAGTAATGATAACAAACCTGATATGCTCCCACAATGTGAATGACAATGCAAACATTACCAAGAGCAACCAACCAAAAGGGCTCATAGAATCCAAAGCCAGTGAGGATGTTGCCTGGTGTGTGTTCCCCAAAAGCAGCATAGCCAAGTCCACCACATGCAAGGAACAATACTGTCATCATAGTGATCCCTATAACATTTGCCTTCTTCATTTGTTGGTTCTCCGGTGGATCTGATTTCAATGTGTCCTAAATATATTAAACACCATGAAAGGATCAATCAAATGAAATAATGCCGTTAGTACCGCACATTTGACAGTGGATTTTCTGTATAAGACAAAATAAGTACAAATAACATACCATTATGTCATAAACAACAGTGGCAAAAGAACAAGCAAGTGCAATGTTTCCCATAGCACTAAAGACCCTCCAAATTTTATCTGCTTCAGTTAGGTCTGCTCCAACTTTGACTCCAGTTAAACTAGTTGGTTGTCCTTTTCCTGCTCATACCCAAAATGTCCTTTTAAGTAATTTTACAAAGAAAATTGCTTTTGAATAAAATCTTTGAAATTAATGTCGGAAAGCTTAGGGAAAAATATAGGTACAAGTAATAACCTGAGAGCACCACTGCTAGGGAAAGTCCACTTCCAATAAATGCATAACCAAAAGAGGTGATAGCAGCAATGGTTGAGAGCCATGTCAATTTGTGGAAGTCTGGAATTTGGGACAAGAAAATTTGCCCAATCCCAAAACCAATCATGTAGGGATTATTTGAAAACTTGCAATAAGAATCGTGCCCTTTTTCATGGAAGCAAATTGCTTTCTTTATAGCCCTATCACATGCACATACACACTTAATAAATGTTATTAATATATAGATGCATGTTATTAGTTTGTGAATTGTTGTAACTTACACCAAGCTTGTAGAAGTGGTGATTGCATATCCCACTGTCACACCAGCCAGCTTCCCATATAGGATCAATCCGCAAAACACATGCATTTTCCCACCTATTTATCCATTTGAGATTGAGAAATTCATTAAAATATGAATTTATAATTGGCTTGCATTTTATGAGTTATCAAATTATATATTAGGGTTTATCTATCTTGTGTCTTTATTCTTAAATACCTAAATATGAGTTGACGGCTTGCATATAAGTGTAATTCCTCTTGCCAGTAACAGGGTCAGGATATCTATAACAATCAGCTATGAAATTGTAAGTGAGAATGGAGATGCATGAACATGCAATCATAATGCCAATGCCTGCTATCCATCCAAGTTGGGCCATGGCCCATGCAAGTGCCAACACTCCTGCCCCAATTACAACTGTTATTATGTGTGTTGTTGCCGTCAATACATCCCCTGCACGTAACAGTTTTAATTTTCAGTCTAACATAAATAATGTTATTTTAAGTTTTATTGTTTAATTTAATTGAATTTAATTCATAAAAGAATTTAAATATGTAGCATTATTTATAAATAAATTGGTAAAAACTAACGGATAATAAAGTGGAATGACGAAAAACAAAATCTCAAATATCAACATTTAACAAAATATAAATAAAAAATTATTCTTAGTATCATTTTCGACATTTTTACCAACAACAAAAAAGATTTATACTATTCCACTCTCTATAAATAATCGATTATAATCAAAGGTACGGTTAAAATGGATACATGATAAGACATGAGAAGATTTAAATCCTATCTTAGGAAAATATAGTCTTAAATTTTCATCAAAGTATAAATATAAAATTAATTTTTATTTAATAGATTCATATTTTTATTAGGCAAATATGTGTTTTAATAATTAGCAAAGTTTCCTAGTGCACTGTTCTTTCTGATTTTCTTCTGAGGAATTGTTATACAGGTTAACAAGATACTCCATATGATGACAAGCAAAATTGTTTTAGAAATAAAAATTTAATTTTAATACACTGTCAATGTAAAATAGTTTTATACGTGCATTCAATTACGTAACACTAAATCAGTAAAAATAACTATCTTTTACATTGATCGTGTGAATGATCATTTAAAAAAACGAATGTAATTACAAGACTCTGTAAAACACGCTTTACAATTTGAGTGTATCAAAATTAAACTCTAAAAATAAAGGAAAAAATATTCAAATATAATAAGTTTTGATAAAATATTTTTCTATTTTTTTCTTAAAAATAGCAATAATGTTTTTCCAACTATTTTACATGCATGTTACTTAATAAGTTAAAAATTAGTAACATGTGTAGAATACACATTGAAATATAAAATATATATTAAAAATATTTAAAATAATATATATCATTGATTTTTTGTACACATATTTTTTTAAATTTTTTTGTGATATTAAATGCATTAAAGTTCTTATATTGTTTAAGAAATAGAAAATTGTTAGGCATGCATGATATGGGAAGGTTCTATTTCTATTCAAAATGATTACATGATTGGTTACCTTAAACTTAAAGAGTAGTGTGATTTAAACGTAAGAACTTATGCATATTATTGAAATCCCTCAACGCGAAACCGTTTTCTTAAAACTTAATAATACAATTAGCATAAAATATTAATTTTCCATTAAAGGTTAGTAAAAAAGAAAGCAAGTAAAGGATCGAATTTTCTTCGAAATTTGCATGATATTCAATTATTCATTCTTAGGATGAGGATCGGAGACATGGTGAAGAAGATAACTGAAAGAAAATGAAAAGAAAAGAAAAAGAAAGAAGAGTAATTAATTAGAAGGGAGAGAGATCGCAAACCGGTTCTTTTGGATCTGCCATCATCATCGACATCGACACTTTTGTGTGTGGCGGGAACAACGTTAGACGCTGCTTCAATGTCCATCTAGAATCAGATCTTGTTCCCGATCCCGAATTGAATCGAATTGAATACAATACGCGCTAATTGGTTGTGTTCTTAAAACACAAAAGTGATATGAATGAGGAGGAAGTTATTTAAGTTACTGTGTGAAGAGTTAGGAACCTTTTTTTAGAATGAAAGTAGGATCTCTGATCTGTTGAGTCTTCGCTGAAACAAGAAAGTGTTCCTTGATTTTTGCTTGATTTGAATGCATGAGAATCTCTATAATACTAATAATATGATTATCAATCATTATCTCTTGTTATATTATGCTAATAATAGATACAATTTTATTTTCATATACCTTAAATTTACACGTGTGCGTATATTGTATTCAGTAAAATTTTTTTTTGTCTTCTATTTTTTTCAAAAATATTCTTGATTGTTTAATTATATTCAATTTTTGTTTCTAAAGTTTTCAATTTTTATCAAAATTATCTGTGGATGTTAACTCCATCTAAAATATTGGAGGCAAAATTAAAAACGTTTAGGAATAATTTTAAAACAATAAAAAACGTTAAGGACAAAATTGAATAAATAAAAATGTTAGAGACAAAATTAAATAAAATTAAATGCTAGAGATATTTTTAAAAAGAATTACAAATTTTAAGGATAAAAGATACATTTTACGCTCAAAATAATTATTTTTTGTATGGGTAAAGTATTAATTAATAATTTAGTTTCGAACATTTGACTCAAATCCTAATTTAGTCTCTAATATTTTAAACATCCTATTTGAGTCTCAAAATATTTCAAACGAATTTAATGTTACCTAACCATTAAATTTGACTTAAATAATTAACAAAAAATTTTTTACATTAGTGATCATTGGTGTGTTGATATTAGCTTGTAAATATGCTAATTATTGGTATTAAATTTAGGGAGCCACTTCTATCAAGATGGCAAAATCATCTTTTTTTTAAAGACACCTTATATCTACTAATCAACTATTGACATGTGGTATAATGATTAGATCTAGTTTAATATGGTTGGTTTTTATCAAAATCAGTAACCCAGACCGATTTATATAAACCGGACCGGATTATGCTTAAAATATTTTTATTTTTTTTAGGGTTAACCACTAAAAATGCTCTCGAATTATTCAAACGTTGACAAAAATACACCCGGATTTTATTATCGACAAAAATGCCCTTAAATAATTTAAAAACGCAACAAAAATGCCTAACAGTAAATATATATTTTCAAAAAATATCTTAAAGATTGAATTTTGATGTAATTTTTTGTAAGTATTATTAAAAAAATAAGATATTATTATTCTTAAAATTTGGTAATTTTTTACTAAGTATATATTTTTTTGTGATTTTTTAAAATTATTATTGGTTGTTAACAAAAAAAATTATAAAAAATTATATACTTAACAAAAAATTACCAAAATTTAAGGATAATAATATCTCATTTTTATAATTATTCTTGAAAAAAATTATATCAAAATTCAATCTCTAATGTATTTTTTGAGAAATACATATTTAATGTTAGATAATCTTGCAAAAAAACTAACATTAAATATGTATTTCTCAAAAAATATATTAAAAATTGAATTTTGATGCAATTTTTTGCAAACATGATTAGAAAAATAAGATATTATTATTATTAAAATTTGATGATTTTTTATTAAATATATATTTTTTTGTGATTTTTTAAAAGTATTATTGGTTGTCAACAAAAAAATTATAAAAAAATATATACTTAACAAAAAATTACCAAATTTTAAGAATAATAATATCTCATTTTTATAATCATGCTTGCAAAATATTACATGAAAATTTAACCTCTAAGGTATTTTTTGAAAATATATATTTACTGTTAAACATTTTTGTTGCGTTTTTAAATTATTTAAAGGCATTTTTGTCGATAATAAAATTCGGGTGTATTTTTGTCCACGTTTGAATAATTCGGGGGCATTTTTTGTGGTTAACCCTAACAAAGTTACGGAAGAACTAATATGACTAATTTAAAATTTTTAAAAGACGAATTTGATTAAAAAAATCTTTGAATAACTAATTTGAAAAACAAGTAATCTTTTAGGGACTAATTTAACCATTTACTCTACTTTTAAAGGTAACTTAGTGGAATAATAATAATAATAATAATAATAATGTGATCGAGGTAGAAATTTTCTTGTTAAGCATTAGTTTTAGATAAGGTTGTTACCATATTTAAAAATGAAAACAATATTCCTCCTTAATTAGTTAATAGCCTATTATTACTATATATATATAAAGGCATAGGAACAATAAAAGACAAAAGGAATAATCCCCAGAAGTAATGATCAATCCATCTATGACACATATTCTCAGATGAAATATTTAAATGAAAATTAAAGAAGCTAAGGGAGACAAGTTGGGTTGTGAAACAAGGCATGTCATTATCAAACTTGGGTTAAGCTTAAAATTTTCTCTCTAGAAGGCTATTATATAGTTGTTAAAAGAAAAAGGCACATAGGTTATCCATAGATAGATATAGTAGTATATAATGAAGAAGGTTGTCCATATGCTTGTCCAAGAAACATCTCCAATCCTGTAACAACAGTAGCTCCTGGTTCTTCTGCTTCCGTAAAAAATCTAGTCATTTTGGGTGTGTAGACAGCATAAAAAATCAGGAAGTAGTATTTTAATGCATGCTGCATGAACAAAAGAATGATTGGTTCTCTGCACTCAACTCACTCACGTTCCACATATAGGATTGTCAATAATATCATACTCAAAACAATGTTACAAGAGCCTAATTGGTACGGCCATATCAAAGGAGCAAACCTTAGAAACAGGTGTTTCATCAACTTTTGGTTGCATTCCAATAGATGTCGTATTTGCAAGAATCATACCATCCTCTGGATGGTAATTATCTAAATAAACAAGTTTTCTAGCACGCTCTGTATAACACAAATGATACTTTAGTACTACACTAACTAACGAATGAGAAGTAATAGCCAACATCATTAGGGAGGAAGCTGACGGCAAGACTCGAAGCAAGAAGACGACAACGATGATCAGTCCCAGGACCTGTTGCTTCTGCCACCTGCGAGGACGAGCGCAAGGAAGAAGCGCGATTGAGAGCAAGATAGTAACGGGACAGAGCGCGCAACGACAACCGGGACCTGTTGCTTTTGCCGCCGGCGACGACTAGCGCAACTGAGTTCGAGACTGTGGAGACTGACGACCCAGAGAGCGCCAGGGAGCTTGAGTGCGACTGGAGACAGTGAGAGAGGTCGGAGACAAGAGGAGGAGAGACCTTGAGTGCTGGAACCGATGAGCCACAGTGAGAGAGACCAGAGAGCTCGAGCTCAATGACACTGTGAGAGAGGGACAAAAGAGGAAGGGGATAGGGTTTTCAAATTAAAAAAAATAAAAATATTTTAAGCCTAATCCGGCCCGGTTTATATAAATCGGTCTGGATTACCGATTTTGATAAAAACTAATCATATTAAACCAGATCTAATTATTATACCACATGTCAATAGATAATTGGTAGATATAAAGTGTCTTTAAAAAAAGATGATTTGGCCATCTTGATAGAAGTGGCTCCCTTAAATTTAACTGTAGAACAATATTAAATTCTTTTAAAATTTTTTGAGACTAAAATAGAACGTTTAAAATATCAAGAACTAATTAAAATTTGGTCCAAATATTAAAGACCAAAATAGATACGTGTTGGATAAAACCAAAAATATCCGCAGCCAAAGTTAAAATAGTAACCAATCATGTATCTTTTCCTTAGCTTACTTAGCTTACAAAGTTAAAGTGTGATTTTATTTAGAGTTAAGCTTTAGAGTGATCTATGAGATTGGTGTTATATACTAAAATTATTTTTAAAATTTTAATTATACTAATTATGTCTTTAAAATTAGTAAGAGTATACTATGTTAGTCTCTGACCCATTTTCTGTTAACTGGATGCTGATGTGACTTGATGACCTGAATCATTAGTGACATGAGTTACTTTATGGTTTGGCCACGTGTAATGAGTGTGCTATGTGTCCGTTTGTGCCACGTATCGCAACATTATTCTTTCACATGTTATCTATTATGTCATTATTGTAAAAGTACCAAATTAGTTTCTGACTTTGCATTAAGTAACTTAATTTTTGAAATTGAACGTCGTGTATTGATGAGCGGATAATTTATACGCTTTTTGGCATTGTTTTTAGGTAGTTTTTAGTAGGATCTAGCTACTTTTAGGGATATTTTTATTAGTTTTTATGAAAAATTCACATTTCTGGACTTTACTATGAGTTTGTGTATTTTTTTGTGATTTTAGGTAAATTTTGGCTGAAATTGAGGGATCTGAGCAAAAATCTGATTCAAGCTGAAAAAGAACTGCAGATGCTGTTGGATTCTGACCTCCCTGCACTCGAAATGGATTTTCTGGAGCTACAGAACTCCAAATGGCGCGCTATCAATTGCGTTGGAAAGTAGACATCCAGGGCTTTCCAGAAATATATAATAGTTCATACTTTATTCGAGTTTAGACAATGCAAACTGGCGTTCAATGCCAGCTCCAAGCTGTATTCTGGAGTAAAACGCCAGAAACACTGGTTTAAACGCCAAAAACACGTTACAACTTGGCGTTTAACTCCAAGAGAAGCCTTTGCACATGGAAAGCTCAAGCTTAGTCCAAGCACACACCAAAGTGGGCCACGGAAGTGGATTTCTGCACTTAGACTTATTTCTGTAAACCCTAGTAGCTAGTTTAGTATAAATAGGACTTATTACTATTGTATTAGACATTCTGGATACCATATTTCATATTTGGGGAGGCTGGCCATTCGGCCATGCCTGGACCTCCAGTTCTTATGTATTTTCAACGGTGGAATTTCTACACACCATAGATTAAGATGTGGAGCTCTGCTGTACCTCAAGTATTAATGCAAAGTACTATTGTTCTTTTATTCAATTCATGCTTATTCATATTCTAAGATATCCAATCGTACTTCAACCTGATGGATGTGATGATCCGTGACACTCATCATTATTCTCAAACTATGAACGCGTGCCTGACAACCACCTCCGTTCTACCTTCGATTGAATGAGTATCTCTTGGATTTCTTAATCAGAATCTTCGTGGTATAAGCTAGAATCCATTGGCAGCATTCTTGAGAATCCAGAAAGTCTAAACCTTGTCTGTGGTATTTCGAGTAGGATTCAGGGATTGAATGACTGTGACGAGCTTCAAACTCGCGAGTGTTGGGCGTAGTGACAGACGCAAAAGAATCACGGGATTCTATTCTAATATGATCGAGAACCGACATATGATTAGCCGTGCGGTGACAGCGCATTTGGAATATTTTCACTGAGAGGACGGACAGTAGCCATTGACAACGGTGATCCCCAACATACAGCTTGCCATGGAAAGGAGTAAGAATGATTGGATGAAAGCAGTAGGAAAGCAGACGTTCTAGAGCCATACAACATCTTCAGACGCTTATCTGAAATTCCCACCAATGAATTTACATAAGTGTCTCTATCCTATTTTATTTATCTTTTAATATATTATAATCTCTTAACCAATTTGAATCAGCCTGATTGAGATTTACAAGATGGCCATAGCTTGCTTCATACCAACAATCTCCGTGGGATCGACCCTTACTCACGTAAGGTATTACTTGGACGACCCAGTGCACTTGCTGGTTAGTTGTGCGAAGTTGTGAAGTTATGTTTGGACCATGGTTCTGTGCATCAAGTTTTTGGAGCCATTGTCAGGGATTGTTTGAGTTGTGAAAAGTATGAGTAACAATTTCGTCCACCAAGTTTTTGGCGCCGTTGCCGGGGATTGTTGAGTTTGAACAACTGAAGGTTCATCTTGTTCCTCAGATTAGGTAATTTTTTTTTATTTTCAAAAATTTTTCAAAAAATCTTTCAAAAAATTTCTCATCTGTTTTCGAAAATTATTCAAAATTCTTAAGAATGAATTCTAGTTTTACATGTTGACTTGTTGAAGCTTGGCTGGCTGTAAAGCCATGTCTAATTCTTTTGGACTGAGGCTTTGACTTGAATGAATTACTTGCATGTTCTTGCTTAAGCTTGGCTGGCCATTGGCCATGTCTAGTGTTTTGGACCGGAGCTTTCATGAAAAGATTGGTTGGCTATTAAGCCATGTCTAATTCCTAGACCGGAGCTTTAGACTAACATTGCAAAGATTCCTGAAATTCATATTAAAAATTTTGAATTTCTTATTTCCTTTTTCCTATATGTTTTTCGGAAAAAAATAAAAGAAAATACAAAAAAAATTAATAAAATCATAAAAACCAAAAATATTTTATATTTCTTGTTTGAGTTTAGTGTCAAGTCATAAGTTTGGTGTCAATTGCATGTTCATCCTATTCTTGCATTTTTCAAAAATTCATGCATGTGTTCTTCATGATCTTCAAGTTGTTCTTGATGAATCTTCTTGTTTGATCTTCATATTTTATTATTTTGTGTTGTATGATGTTTTTCATATGCATTCTTGCATTCATAGTGTCCAAACATGAAAGATTTCTAATTTTGGTGTCTTGCATGTTTTCTTTGCATTAAAAATTTTTCAAAAATAAGTTATTGATGTTCATCATGATCTTCAAAGTGTTCTTGGTGTTCATCTTGATATTCATAGTGTTCTTGCATGCATTCATTGTTTTGATCTAAAAATTTTCATGCATTGAGTCTTTTTGTTGTTTTTCTCTCTCATCATAAAAAATTCAAAAATAAAAAAAAAATATATCTTATCTTTTCAAAAATCTTTTTCAAAAATCAAAATTTTTTTCTTTGTTTTCGAAAATTTTTCAAAATTTTTCAAAATCTTTTTCTTATTTTTTACATCATATTTTCGAAAATCACATCATCAATTAATGTTTTGATTCAAAAATTTCAAGTTTGTTACTTTCTTGTTAAGAAAGATTCAAACTTTAAGTTCTAGAATCATATCTTGTGATTTTTTGTGAGTCAAGTCATTAATTGTGATTTTAAAATTCAAATCTTTTTCAAACTAATTTTCAATTATATCTTTTCAAAAATATCTTTTTCATCTTATCTTTTTTAAAAAAAAATCATATCTTTTCAAAATCATATCTTTTAAAAATCATATCTTTTCATAAATCTTATCTTTTCAAAATTTGATTTTAAAATCTTTTTCAAACTAATTTTCAACCATATCATATCTTTTTCAAACTTTAATTTCAAAATATCTTTTCTAACTTCCTATCTTTTCAAAATTAATTTCAAAATCTTTTTCAAAATCATCTAATTACTTTTTCAATTTTTATTTTCGAAAATTATTAACTCTTTTTCAAAAAAATTTTTCGAAATTCTATCTCTCTCATCTCCTCCTATTTATTTTATTTATTCACTAACACTTCCCTTCATCCTAAAATTCGAACCCTCTCTTCTCCTCTGTGTTCGAATTTTTTCTCTTCTTCATTCTTATTCTTCTTCTCTTCTACTCACATAAAGGAACCTCTATATCTGGACAAAGAGGATCCCTATTATTATTTTCTGTTCCCTTCTTTTTCATATGAGCAGGAGCAAGGACAAGAACATTCTTATTGAAGCAGATCCTGAACCTGAAAGGACTCTGAAGAGGAAGTTAAGAGAAGCTAAAACAGAACACTTCAGAGAAAACTTTGCAAAAATTTTCGAAAAAAAAAGAGGAGATGGCAGTCGAAAATAATAATAATGCAAGGAGGATGCTTGGTGACTATACTGCACCTAAGCCCAACTTTCATGGCAGAAGCATCTCAATTCCTGCCATTGGAGCAAACAATTTTGAGCTGAAGCCTCAATTAGTTGCTCTAATGCAACAGAACTGCAAGTTTCATGGACTTCCATCAGAAGATCCCTACCAGTTTTTAACTGAGTTCTTGCAGACCTGTGATACTGTTAAGACTAATGGAGTTGATCCTGAAGTCTACAGGCTTATGCTTTTCTCTTTTGCTGTAAGAGACAGAGCTAGAACATGGTTGGACTCACAACCTAAAGATAGCCTGGACTCTTGGGATAAGCTGGTCACAGCCTTCTTGGCTAAGTACTTTCCTCCTCAAAAGCTGAGCAAGCTTAGAGTATTCAAACCTTCAAGCAAAAAGAAGGTGAACCTCTCTATGAAGCTTGGGAAAGATACAAGCAGTTGACCAAAAAGTGTCCTTCTGACATGCTTTCAGAATGGACCATTCTGGATATATTCTATGATGGTCTATCTAAATTCTCTAAAATGTCACTGGACCACTCTGCAGGTGGATCCATTCACCTAAAGAAAACACCTGCAGAAGCTCAAGAACTCATTGACATGGTTGCAAATAACCAATTCATGTACACCTCTGAGAGGAATTCTGTGAGTAATGGGACGCCTTAGAAGAAGGGAGTTCTTGAAATTGATGCTCTGAATGTCATACTGGCTCAGAATAAAATATTAACTCAACAAGTCAATATGATATCTCAGAGTCTGAATGGATTGCAAAATGCATCCAACAGTACTAAAGAAGCATCTTCTGAAGAAGAAGCTTATGATCTTGAGAACCCTGCAATGGCAGAGGTAAATTACATGGGTGAAGCATTTGGCAACACCTATAACCCTTCATGGAGAAATCATCCAAATTTTTCATGGAAGGACCCACAGAAGCAAGGCTTTAATAATAATGGTGGAAGAAACATGTTCAGCAATAGCAAGCCTTTTCCATCATTATCTCAGCAACAGACAGAGAATTCTGAGCAGAATCCCTCTAGCTTGGCAAACTTAGTCTCTGATCTATCTAAGGCCATTCTCAGTTTCATGACTGAAACAAGGTCCTCCATTAAAAACTTGGAGACACAAGTGGGCCAGCTGAGTAAAAGGGTCACTGAAACTCCTCCCAGTACTCTCCCAGGCAATACAGAAGAAAATCCAAAAAGAGAGTGCAAGGCCATTGATATGACCATCATGGCCGAACCTACAAGGGAGAAGGAGGACGTGATTCCCAATAAGGAAGACCTCATGGGACTTCCTCTGGACACTAAAGGGTCCCCTATTGAGGATTTAAAGGAATCTGAGGCTCATATAGAAACCATAGAGATTCCATTGAACTTTCTTCTGCCATTCATGAGCTCTAAAAACTATCCTTCCTCTGAAGAGGATGAAGATGTAACTGAAGAGCAAGTTGCTCAATATCTAGGAGCCATCATGAAGCTGAATGCCAAGTTGTTTGGTAATGAGACTTGGGAAGATGCACCTCCCTTGCTCATTAGTAAACTAAATACATGGGTTCAGCAAACTTTTCCTCAAAAGAAACAAGATCCTGGTAAATTATTAATATCTTGTACCATAGGTACCATGACCTTTGAGAAAGCTCTGTGTGACCTGGGCTCAGGTATAAACCTTATGCCACTCTCTGTAATGGAGAAATTGGGGATCTTTGAGATACAAGCTACAAGAATCTCATTAGAGATGACAGACAAATCCAGAAAACAAGTTTATGGATTGGTAGAGGACGTGTTGGTAAAGGTTAAAGGCCTTTACATCCCTGCTGATTTCATAATCTTAGACACTAGGAAGGTTGAGGATGAATCCATCATCCTTGGAAGACCCTTCCTAGTCACAGCAAGAGCTGTGATTGATGTTGACAGAGGAGAGCTAGTCCTTCAATTGAATGGGGACTCCCTTGTGTTTAAAGCTTAAGGACCTTCCTCTGGAACCAAAGAGATGAAGCATGAAAAGCTTCTCTCAATACAGAGTCAAACAAAGCCCCCACAATCAAACTCTAAGTTTGGTGTTGGGAGGCCTTCATCATGCTCTAAACATCTATGAAGCTCCATGAGAGCTCACTGTCAAGCTATTGACATTAAAGAAGTGCTTGTTGGGAGGCAACCCAATTTTTATTTATCTATATTTTTATTGTTATTTCATGTTTTATTAGGTTCATGATCATGTGGAGTCACAAAACAATAGCAAAAATTAAAAACAGAATCAAAAACAGTAGAAGAAACAGCACACCATGGAGGAGAGACTTACTGGCGTTTAAACGCCAGTAAGGAGCATCTGGCTGGCGTTTAACGCCAGAGTAGAGCATGAATCTGGTGTTAAACGCCAGAAACAAGCAGCAGTCTGGCGTTTAAACGCCAGGATGGCACACTAAGGAGAGCTGGCGTTAAACGCCAGAAACAAGCATCTGGCTGGCGTTTAACGCCAGAAACAAGCATCAAGCTGGCGTTCAATGCCAGAAACATGCTACAGACTGGCGTTGAACGCCCAAAACAAGCATGGAAGTGGCGTTTAACGCCAGAAACATGCTGCAGTCTGGCGTTAAATGCCAGGATTGCATACGGAGGGTATTTACATGCCTAATTGGTGCAGGGATGAGAAATCCTTGACACCTCAGGATCTGTGGACCCCACAGATCACCTCAGGATCTATGGACCCCACAGGATCCCCACCTACCTCACCCTCTCTCTTCTTCACACATTCCAACAATACTATTCCCCTTCACCAATCACCTCAATCTCTCTTTCCTATTACCCCTTCACCAATCACATCCACCCACTTTTCCCCATACACCCCACCCACCTTCAAATTCAAAATCTCCTTCCCACCCAAACCCACCCTAAATGGCCGTACCATATCCCCTCTCCCTCCACTATATAAACCCCTCCATCCTTCTTCATTTTCACACAACACAACCCTCTCTTCTCCCCCTTGGCCAAAACACACACCTCTCTCCCTTTCCTCCATATCTTCTTCTTCTTCTTCTATTCTTTCTTCTTTTGCTCGAGGGCGAGCAACATTCTAAGTTTGGTGTGGTAAAAGCATAGCTTTTTTATTTTTCCATAACCATTGATGGCACCTAAGGCCAGAGAAACCTCAAGAAAGTGGAAAGGGAAGGCAATTGCTTCCACCTCTGAGTCATGGGAGATGGAGAGATTCATCTCAAAAGCCTATCAAGACCACTTCTATGAAGTTGTGGCCAAGAAAAAGGTGATCTCTGAGGTCCCTTTCATGCTCAAGAAAAATGAGTATCCGAAGATCCGACATGAGATCCAAAGAAGAGGTTAGGAAGTTCTTACCAACCCCATTCAACAAGTCAGAATCTTAATGGTTCAAGAGTTCTATGCAAATGTATGGATCACTAGGAATCATGATCAAAGCATGAACCCAAACCCAAAGAATTAGCTTACAATGGTTCGGGGGAAATGCTTAGATTTCAGTCTGGAGAATGTAAGCTTGGCGTTCAACTTGCCTATGATGCAAGAAGATGCACGCCCCTACACTAGAAGGGTCAACTTTGATCAAAGGTTGGACCAAGTCCTTATGGACATATGTGTGGAAGGAGCTCAATGGAAAAGAGACTCAAGAGGCAATCCGGTTCAATTAAGAAGACTGAACCTTAAGTTTGTGGCTAGAGGATGGTTGGAGTTCATCCAACGCTCCATCATTCCTACTAGCAACCGATCCGAAGTAACTGTGGATCGGGCCATCATGATCCATAGCATCATGATTGGAGAGGAAGTAGAAGTTCATGAAGTCATCTCTCTAGAACTCTACAAAGTAGCCGAAAAGCCCTCCACCTTGGTAAGGCTAGCTTTTCCTCATCTCATTTGCCATCTATGCTACTTAGCTGGAGTTGTCATAGAAGGAGACACCCTCATTGAAGAGGACAAGCCCATCACTAAGAAGAGGATGGAGCGAACAAGAGAGCCCATTCATGGATCTCAACAGACACATGAGGAAGCTCATCATCAAGAAATCCATGAGATGCCTCAAGGGATGCATTTTCCTCCAAAAAACTATTGGGAAGAACTCAACACTTCTCTAGAAGGATTGAGTCATAACATGAACCAATTAAGGGTGGAACACCAAGAGCACTCCATCATTCTCAATGAGATTAGAGAAGATCAAAGAGCTATGAAGGAGGAGCAACAAAGGCAAGGAAGAGACATAAAGGAGCTCAAGAACACCATTGGTTCTTCAAGAAGAAGGAGCCACCCTCACTAAGGTGGACTCATTCCTTAACTTCCTTGTTCTTATCTCTATGTTTTTCGATTTTATGCTTCATGTTTGTCTATGTTTTGTGTCTTTACTACATGATCATTAGTGTCTAGTAACTATGTCTTAAAGCTATGAATAATTCCATGAATCCTTCACCTCTCTTAAATGAAAAATGTTCTAAAAACAAAAGAACAAGAAGTACATGAATTTCGAATTCATCCTTGAAATTAGTTTAATTATATTGATGTGGTGACAATACTCTTTATTTTCTGAATGAATGCTTGAACACTGCATATTTTTTATATTGTTGTTTATGAATGTTAAAACTGTTGGCTCTTGAAAGAATGATGAACAAGAGAAATGTTATTGATAATCTGAAAAATCATAAAATTGATTCTTGAAGCAAGAAAAAGCAGTAAATAAAAACCTTGCGAAAAAAAATGCGAAAAAGAAAAGAAAGAAAAAGAAAAAGCAAGCAGAAAAAGCTAATAGGTTTTTAAACCAAGAGGCAAGAGCAAAAAGCCAAAAGCCCTTAAAACCAAAAGGCAAGGGTAAAAAGGATCCAAGGCTTTGAGCATCAATGGATAGGAGGGCCCAAGGAAATAAAATCCAGGCCTAAGCGGCTAAATTAAGTTGTCCCTAACCATGTGCTTGTGTCATGAAGGTCCAAGTGAAAAGCTTGAGACTGAGTGGTTAAAGTTGTGATCCAAAGCAAAAAGAGTGTGCTTAAGAGCTCTGGACACCTCTAACTGGGGACTTTAGCGAAGTTGAGTCACAATCTGAAAAGGTTCACCCAGTTATGTGTCTGTGGCATTTATATATCTGGTGGTAATACTGGAAAACAAAGTGCTTAGGGCCACAGCCAAGACTCATAAAGTAGCTGTGTTCAAGAATCAACATAATTAACTAAGAAAGTCAATAACACTATCTGAATTCTGAGTTCCTATAGATGCCAATCATTCTAAACTTCAAAGGATAAAGTGAGATGCCAAAACTGTTCAGAAGCAAAAAGCTACAAGTCCCGCTCATCTAATTAGAACTGATATTCATTGATATTTTGGGATTTATAGTATATTCTCTTCTTTTTATCCTACTTGATTTTCAGTTGCTTGGGGACAAGCAACTATTTAAGTTTGGTGTTGTGATGAGCGGATAATTTATACGCTTTTTGGCATTGTTTTTAGGTAGTTTTTAGTAGGATCTAGCTACTTTTAGGGATGTTTTTATTAGTTTTTATGCAAAATTCACATTTCTGGACTTTACTATGAGTTTGTGTGTTTTTCTGTGATTTCAGGTAAATTCTGGCTGAAATTGAGGGATCTGAGCAAAAATCTGATTCAGGCTGAAAAAGGACTGCAGATGCTGTTGGATTCTGACCTCCCTGCACTCGAAATGGATTTTCTGGAGCTACAGAACTCCAAATGGCGCACTCTCAATTGCGTTGGAAAGTAGACATCCAGGGCTTTCCAGCAATATATAATAGTCCATACTTTATTTGATTTTAGACAACGCAAACTGGCATTCAACGCCAGCTCCATGCTGTATTCTGGAGTAAAACGCTAGAAACACGTCACAAACCAGAGTTAAACGCCAAAAACACGTTACAACTTGGCGTTTAACTCCAAGAGAAGCCTCTGCACGTGGAAAGCTCAAGCTCAGCCCAAGCACACACCAAAGTGGGCCACGGAAGTGGATTTTTGCACTTAGACTTATTTCTGTAAACCCTAGTAGCTAGTTTAGTATAAATAAGACTTATTACTATTGTATTAGACATTCTGGATACCATATTTCATATTTGGGGAGGCTAGCCATTTGGCCATGCCTGGATCTCCAGTTCTTATGTATTTTCAGTGGTGGAGTTTCTACACACCATAGATTAAGGTGTGGAGCTCTGCTGTACCTCAAGTATTAATGCAAAGTACTATTGTTCTTTTATTCAATTCATGCTTATTCATATTCTAAGATATCCATTCGTACTTCAACCTGATGGATGTGATGATCTGTGACACTCATCATCATTCTCAAACTATGAACGCGTGCCTGACAACCACCTCCGTTCTACCTTCGATTGAATGAGTATCTCTTGGATTCCTTAATCAGAATCTTCGTGGTATAAGCTAGAATCCATTGGCAGCATTCTTGAGAATTCGGAAAGTCTAAACCTTGTCTGTGGTATTCCGAGTAGGATTCAGGGATTGAATGACTGTGACGAGCTTCAAACTCGCGAGTGTTGGGCGTAGTGACAGACGCAAAAGAATCACGGGATTCTATTCCAACATGATCGAGAACCGACAGATGATTAGTCGTGCGGTGATAGCGCATTTGGAACATTTTCACTGAGAGGACGGATGGTAGCCATTGACAACGGTGATCTCCCAACATACAGCTTGCCATGGAAAGGAGTAAGAATGATTGGATGAAAACAGTAGGAAAGCAGACGTTCTAGAGCCATACAGCATCTTCAGACGCTTATCTGAAATTCCCACCAATGAATTTACATAAGTGTCTCTATCCTATTTTATTTATCTTTTAATATATTATAATCTCTTAACCAATTTAAATCAGCCTGACTGAGATTTACAAGATGGCCATAACTTGCTTCATACCAACAATCTCCATGGGATCGACCCTTACTCACGTAAGGTATTACTTGGACGACCCAGTGCACTTGCTGGTTAGTTGTGCGAAGTTGTGAAGTTATGTTTGGACCATGGTTCTGTGCATCAAGTTTTTAGAGTCATTGCCGGGGATTGTTTGAGTTGTGAAAAGTATGAGTAACAATTTCGTCCACCATGTATCAAATTAATCCCTTTACTTTTTATTTTTAATTCAAAATTCTCAATATTTTTGAATGTACTAATTTTAATTTTATTTGTTCACATGTCGTTCAAATATAAGTACTTTTATAAAATATTTTTAATTATATAATTTTGTTATAATAATTTAACATTGATAAATTTTATAATATATAAATATGTTATTTTAAAAAAATATATATGATTGATTAAACATACTTTTTTTTTCAAAAAACACTCCTATTTTTGACAAAAAAAATTAAAATGCATAATTTTTTATTTTTTTCAGTTTCTATGAAATACACGTTTTTTAACTTTAAAATATATTTTTTAAACCAATCGTATAATTCTTTTATTAAATAACATAATCATTGTTACGATGTATATCTAAAAGTAATTATGTGTAAACAAGCTAGATAAAAGAGGTTGGAGATGGCAGTAAAAGTGCTTGAAGAGCCTTCATATTGGCTTTAAGACGGCGGTTAGAAGTACTTGCAAGGGACTCCAATGCCTAAGTAAGCAAGAGTTTAAATTAATTTATTATGTGAGAATTGGGTTGAGAAATACTTAAGTTTATTGAAATATTTATAGAGAGATGATAACTTAGTCATCTGAATTGTTGATCTTATGTGAAGTGTGTAACGACCCAACTTCTACCCCATCGTGACCAAGGCTAGCAGTCAGGCACTACGATTTACCTGACTGTAGATACTTTAGACCATATATTAAGTGTATACATATGAGCTTGTAGCGCTAGTCGAGAATCGTGTATCTAGTCGCGCATATTGGAATAATTATAAATTAAGCAGTTAATACAAGGAACGAAAAAGAAAAGCATAGCATAGCATACTCATATCATACATGAAACGCCCAGAGGCTTAATTCATCACAAAATTCAAGCATACTCAAATACTTACTAAAATATGTACATACTCCATCTTTAATGCTTACAGGCCCTGCCTCACAAGAGCCACCCTAAACTGGGACTCGATCTACATTCTTCTCAAGCTCATATCTTGAGCTATAGAGCTCCGATCGCTGCACCATTTGCGGTTACGCGTTCCTTGTGAAGAGCTCTACAAGACCCATACAAGAAACTGGAGAGGTAACAACGAAATCTTCTCAGTTCTTCTCTTCAAAATTTCGAAAATCTAAGGTTTTGATTAAGTGAGATTTTGTGATTTTTGGGTGTTTAGGTTCACTCTAACTCTTGCTTAGCCTTAGATTTTGGCTACCAAAACTGTTGGACAAGGTAAAAGACATTGAACTCTTGTAAAATTTTGTTTATGATGAGCCCTAGGTTGATTTGTGATGATATATATATATATATATGCCTAACTTGTGCTCAAATTTGGGTTAAGGACATATTGGAAATCGGCCAAGGTATGGTTTTAGTTTCCTCTATATAGTATATAATATTAATGGACACTTAGGCAAGTGACCCATAGGATAGGTTGGATTTATATGGTTGTGATGATGATTGATTGATGATGCATGTTGAATTGAAATTGCTATGTTGAGAAATGATGATGTTGAGGTATGATGTTTGATGAATTGAATGATTGTATATTGTTGATCATTGATGTGAAGCATGAATGAGTTTAATGATGAAAAATTGATGGTGATAGAATGAAGAATGGTGAGTGTATTGGTGGAAAATTGTTGATAATTGTTATATGTTGATATTGAGATTGAAAGTGATGAAGTGTGATGGAAGGTTGGTGTCAACTGTGAATTATGACCCAAAAGGGTAGAATTTGGTGAAAATGGAGTTTGAAATGGCTTTATTGGGTTTTGGTTGGTTTAAGTTGTGGAAATTGAGAAATTAGTTATTGGTGAACTTTTGGTAAGAGTTGGTTTTTGGTGAATTTTGTCTGATCATAATTTATGCCTCAGTTTTCAAAATTTGTTTGGAGTTTATTTGAAATTAAAGCTTATTGAAAACCCTTCAATTTGATATAAAGTTTGTAAGATTTGAGTTTTTATAGAGGAAGTTTTGATCATTCAAAGTTGGTGTTAAAAATCTGAAATTCTGCAAAGTTGCAGAATTTTGTGATTTCTGGTATGTGCGCACGCACAAGCACAACCCTCTAAAATTTTCAATCTATGCGCACACACAGACCTGTGCGTACGCACACGCAGGGGAAGGCTCCCTGTTTGCAGCGCTAGCACAGCTTGTGCGCACACATACCCAATGAGAAATTACATCCTGTGCGTACGCACAGCCCTGTGTGCACGCACACGTTAGGAAGGTCAGTCTGTTGAGGGCGCTAGCACAGGTTGTGCGAGCGAACAGACATTGTGAACTTTGGTACCTGTGTGTACGCACACCTCTATGCGTACGCACACTTTTTAAAACTTCTGTTGGGCATACGCGCGCACACACCTGTGCGTATACACACGCCCTGTTTCTCAAATTTAAATTTTGTTTTCAACAATTACACCTTCCCAACAAGATTGTAAGCTTCTAGGACACCATTTTAAGACTCTTGGACATAATTTTGAATATAAGAACATGGGAAAGGACCTAAGGGATTTCGTTGATATTATTATGAAAATTAAAAACCAGAGGCTTAGGTTTTTGGTATACTGAGGTTGGGTTTGATGACGTGTGAAGGATGATTGGTATGTGAAATGAGAATTGATGAACTGTTGAGTTCGGAACTGAAATGTGAATTGACAGTGGTTGAGAGGAGTCGAGAACTCGAATGTGCAATGATGAGTCATTGAGGAATTGAAAATGTTTTCTGAAAAAACCACTGAACTACTATTTTAAATTGAGATTATGAGACGCTATGCGCCCGGCAGGGACGGCGGTTGGATCCCGCCTGTCGAGGTAGCGGCGGCAACGTAAGGGCAGTGGTTCGTCCCGCTTGCGTTGAGATTTGAGGTCCGTGGCAAGAGTATCCCGCTCGCATCCCTTCGGATCAATAGAGTATGCAGGCACAAAATCCTGGGCAGTGATCCGAGCACTATATCTCGGGGGTTCCCAATAATGATTCCGAAGGGCGACATCTCATGGAGATGTGTCGGGTTGGCAATTGAACCGACAATGTGATATCACAACCAATAGGACAGGCATTCATCATGTGCATTTTCTATCTATATGTTTGCTTTGCCGACTTGTAATTGTATGCCTAATTGAATAACATGCCTATTTGCTTACTTGAACTTCTTGCTTTATATGCTTCTATTTGTGATTTACTTGCATTGTATATAATTGTGATTTCTACTAGGATTGAGGAGGTTCGGAAAGCGGTGGCGATGGGATCGCAGGGAGGATCGGTTGGTGAAGGCTGTGGGACAGCGGTGTTTGGTTAGAATAGAAATCCCCTAAGATAGAGTACCCGGTTTATTTATGTTAAGATTTAGATACATATGCTTTATTGTTTTATTTATGCCTTAAGATAAATCTTGTGATGGATATGAAGTCTAGGATTGCCTTTGGCGTCCCGGGGTCTTATATCCTACATCACTGGGCACTGTTACCATACTGAGAACCTCCAGTTCTCATACCATATTTTCTGTTGTATTTTTCAGATACAGGTCGCAACCCACCTCGGTGAGTTGCTTGGATGGTGACAGAGACAGAAGATCCTGTTACTCTTGGAGTCTTTTGAGTTATTTTGAGAGAGAAAAATTTGTATAAGCTGTTTTTACTTTCTGGTTCCGTATGTCTGTATATATGGCTAGCCGGCTTAAACTCCGCGAGCCGTGGCTAGATTCTTATGATATTATACTATGATATTTGGTTATATTACATCTGATCCTTGTGCTTTAAGTTAGAAGCTTGTTTAGTATGTTTGCGCTTTTAAATTCTGTTTTTGAGCTATATCCTTCATCAGGCTTCTAGATTATTTTATTTCTTTTATATATATTATATGTATGAGCTTAGAACTGTCGTAACCTTTGATTAACCTTTGCTTTACGACGCGAGGTAAAGCTTAGACTAATTAGGGTGTTACACACCGCGCACCCCGTTGCGGGGTCCACGTATCAGCCGTACGCTGGGTACTCAAAGAAGATCATGCCGGTCCTGATTTGTGGACATGGGAAAAAGGGGGTGAGAACCTAAGGTTCCTAGTAGGGTACTATACGAACAATCTAAGGGGGTCCGCAGCCTAAATCTAATTGTTTATAAGGTCACAATAATAATCAATCATACAAACAGATGCAATCACAAGTATATAACAATATAACAGTCATATATACAAGTAAGCGGACATAAGCAAGGGAATGTAGCAACCAAGTATGATGCATGTCTGGTCCTACGCAAGTCATGAGCTCATGCGTTGGTTGGCTACCCGCAGCCCGACGTTACGTCGTTACCCAGCCTAAGTCCGGATATGGCTACTCCATTGGGTCGGTCGCGCATCGGTGCCCGAAATACAATCGCGGCACTAGTAAAGAATGGCCCAAAAATACAAGGTGCTCCCAGTGAGTAGCAGTCCATATGGCAGGCGTCCCCACGTTCATATATTCTCTGGCTAGGCGGGATGGAAGTACGCTTTGCCAGGTACTTCTTAGCACCTCAGGGTTTACAGTTTCTTCTTTCGCGGCGCATCTCAACAAAATTTATTTCTAAGGGACTTCTCCTCCCTTCTTTTATAGAAACTTGTGCCCAGCTCTTTCTTAAAATGTCTCAGCCTTGTCACATTTTATCATTTTGCCATTTTTATTTAACTTTTCTTTTTACCGTTCTTATTAGATTTTTAATGACGCTTTCACCCCTAATATTATTATTTTACCATTGTATCTTCATATTTTTTCTAGTATACCTTTTCTCCTTGATTAAGTTAATTATTAATTTTTAATTTGACTTTATGCCTAAAATTACTAATAAGCACCTAAGTACTCTAGTTTTACCGTTTAACTTTATTTAGCATCAAAATTTTACCGGATTAATCCTAATAGTTGTCTATGATTAAAATTATTCATAATATTTTTATTAATTGCCAATTTTCATCCTAAGAGACCTAAAATCAAATTTACCCTTTATTAATTTATTTACTTATTATAGTTACTACTTTTTACCGTTTTACTTTTAAGTTTTACTAAAGCTTTTATTTAGACCCGAAACTTTTTTATAATTATAATCTTGACCCAAATAATTTATATAATTACTATTGTACCCCTAATGACACTAAATTCAGAATTTTACTTATTTTTCATTTAAAATATATTTTTAACTCTCTTTTTACCAAAAAATGACCATAACAACCTTTTTACCTTTCCACCTTCATTCCATAGGATTAAAACTATTTTTGTAACTACTTTTTAACTCTTTTCTATCATAATTTTTGTGCTCTTAATGACTGAAAATTTCAGAGATGCAGTTTTATATTTTTCTTCACTTTTTGTGACGTTTAAAGCTTGAAACTTAAACCCCAAGCGCTTCCATGTTTCCAGCTATTTTCACACAAAATCTAGAGGTAATATAACAGTATGTTACACATATTTAGCAAGACAAACATTGTTAACTCACAAAATTTCCAAAAATTCAAAACAAGCACAAATTCACCACAAAGTGGCTCATATAAGTACCGAAAACAAGCACAGCCATACCCTAACTAATCCTAACTCTAACCTCTGATGTAATTTAGTTAGTAAACCTTTTTCATACTAAAAAATGTGCATACAAACGCAGAAACACAGTTGGCGGTGGTGAGTTTCGTTTTTGGGCCTAAAGTGTCGCAAAATGTCCAAATTCAACCACTGTGAGCTCGAAACTCCTTAATTCCTTAGGCGTGCTCCATGGGTGCTTCAAGAGGAGTTCTCTATACATAGAGCAGAGTAAGGATTCATCATAGCTACTGTTATTTTTTTTAAAGAAAAAGAAAGGAGAAAGAACAAGAGTTTACCTAGCTGAAATTCGGTATAAACGCAAAGATTGGCGAAAACAGACAAGAGTTTGTGCTTGTATGGTTTGAGTCCTTGAAGAATAGTGTATGAATGGTGAGATAAGAGGTTGAAAACGTAGGTAGTATGTGCATAATTTTCTCTGTTTCTCCTCTCTCACTCACGGTTCTTTTCTCTCTCTTTATGGTAAAATGTTATTGAGTTTTTGCTTGGTGATTGTCTTAAATAAAATTTGAAGTCTAAACTAATTAAATGTGGTAAAAGAGGGCTGAAAAAATTAGAGAAAAATGGGTTGATGGCAAGAGAGAAGGGGCGTGATTTCGAAGAAACGCAGTCAGCATCATAATGACGTGTTTATTTGCAGTTAACCGCGGTTAATTACTCGTGGTTAAAAACACATAAGAGATGGGGTGAGAGGCTGAGATAATCTCAGTCCGGAGGCTAAGAGTGGGAGGCCGAGTTACTTTGGTAGCAAGCAAGAGGATTCGGGGCCTCTAGGAGTCATTTGCGGAATACTAGGCAGAAATTCGGTTCGAATAACTTTTACCGGGTAGTAAAATAATTAATGGCTAATGACTATTCTTAAAGAAGTAAATCATGAAGAGATAGCTAATATAAATCTAGAGACACATTTACTTAGTAGAAATTACTTTTACCACTGGTTCTGAGGTTTTCGGTTACTAGATTTTTTCTTGGTGCACGCACAATCATCACTAAAAGCGTTTTTGCAGCTTAATAGTTTTTGGTGTGGTAACTAAGACATTGGTAAAATAGTATTTAATATCCATTTGTCAAATTTGACTTAGAGGGATTAATTACACTCATAAAGCCAAGTTTGACCTCGTAACTCTCTTTTTCTTTTTAATTTTTTGTTTTTTTTTTCAACCAGAAAAGTCTATTTACCGAAAATCTGGTTCTTACATTCTACCCTCCCTCAATAAAATTTTGCCCTCAAAATTTAGTCACCTAAGAATAACTATGGGTAATCCGTCTTCATTGTGCTTGCTAGCTCCCAGGTGTGTTCTTCCATACCATCTCGTCCCCAAAAAACTTTTACTAATGGAACCTCCTTGCCTCTCGGCTGTTTGATACTCCGGTCGACTATTTGCACGGGTGGTACTCAAAACGTCAAGTCATCCCGTAACTGTACTGTTTCAGGTTGTAGGACATGACTTTTTGTGTTGACGTTAAGATCATTTATATTTGGTAATTTTTTATCAAAATATATTATAGTAAAATAAATATTGTTTGAATTATATTATTCAAAATTAAGTTTAGATAAAAATGACATAAATTTATACCATTCAAAATTATTTTTTTAACACTCTTTGATCATAATATTTTTGAAAAAGAACTTAAATTTATGTGTTAAAATTTAATACTTTTAATCATAATTGTTCAGTACTCTTGTTTAGTATTCCTTTTGCATTTAGCTTGGTCTTTCTAATAAAATCAATAACTTATATTAAAATAAATTATATGAACAATGAGTACTAAAAATTTTATTAGAAGATACAACANNNNTATTGCATGTATTGCATGAATAAATAAAAAAATTGATAAAAGATCAAAATTTTAAAAAATTACTAAACATGATAATATAAAAAAAAAATACAAAGAATTCTGACGATGTTCTTGGCATCTCTCATTGCAAAAGCTATAATTTATTGCTCCTAGTAAATAGAAACATGTTTATGTTTGGAAAAAACTAGTGAGTAAAAACCATGCATGATTAAATTATTGCCACTACTAATTGACCTTAGTTGCAATATATGCAGTACTATTTTTAGTTTGGCATTCAAAATTTGAACAAGTTAAAACGACAAAAATATAGAGATTGGATCAAATTCTTCTAAAGTGAAAGCTTAATTACCTTTAAATCAAGATAGTAAAACCCACACATGATAGAAATTATAAATTCAATAATAGTTAACTCCTTAGTTTGTCACTTTACAATTTCCCTCATTTTAAAGGATTTTTTCCATAGAGATTAGTTAACATATTAATTAGTTATGGAACTGTTAGTAACAAGTTAATCACAGAAACCACTAACCATAACAATATGCATGTTCTTTATTCTTATAATGAATATAAGCCCTGCCAACAAGACATATAAGAGCCTAGAAAAGAACATTAATCTTACAATTCTAACATTCAATAATCTTACAATTCTAACATTCAATGAAGCTGCTTTTAGCTTGTGCTGAAGAGATAATTTCTGACCGCTGAAAAGGCACAGTAAGAAGAATTTAAATATGCAGTGAGAACTGAGAAAGAAATCATATAAATCATCAAAAATTGGAAGCTTCAAGTAGCAAAAGTTGCCTCATTTGAATTCAGGAAACTGAAAATTATTGAAAAGATTTCAAGGAAAATGAAAAATTAAATAAATTAAACTATAAACCTGAAATCAACTAGTGGCTCTAAGGTTGTCTTAACAAGTGTCTCGGGACAAAAAATACAAAGACAGTTGCCTGCCTCTAAGAATCTCTGTATGTCTGTCCTGAGTTAGTAACTTAACTTGGCCTAAGAGAACTATGATACAAGAAGTCAAGAACCCCAAGGAGATAACAGTATTTGTGCAAATTCCATTTCCACAAGAGCTATATTACACGAATCTCATGAATACAGAATACAGATTACAATTTTTTTCCTTTCAAGAACAGTAAAGAATACATCAAGCCATTTTCAATCAACAGGGATTTCAACATCCATTTTTAGTTCGGATTGGCCAAGAACCTGTGACAGATGGGAAACAAGAATTAAACAATATCCAGAAATAGAAAGAAACGGAAGAGCCTAAAAATGGAGTCTTCTAACAGACAAGTTCTTGATATTTGCAATTAGGCCAAATTTCTCGATTAAGAAGGCACAAGAAAAGTTGATTTTTCTGAAATGCTTTCACATAAGAAAAAAATCCCTCTCTGAAGGCATCATTCTTTTTTTCTACTTGATTCTGTAGTTCCATCCGCTAATGACCATTAAACCGTCTCTAATAAACCATGTCCAGAAAAGAATATTATAAAACTTACAAACCTTAATGAAGTCGTCCAATGTCAAAGAGGAGTCTTTTGTGTATCCGGCTTCTTTGAGAACTTGGCTCAAAACTCGCTGCAAATCAAAGAACAGAGACCAAAACCAAATCACTCATTTAGAATAGCAAGATGAAATTAAAATTGGGACATGTATAGTCTTTGGTGATACCTCTCTCTGTTCATCAGACATGAATGAACCAGACAAATCTTTTAGGACTTCCAGTATATCATTGAAAGCACCTTCCCATTACGGTCCGAATCATATACTTTGAAAATAACTGCAACATAGACAAACAAGTAAACCTAGTTACCGCCACTAAAAGCAAACCACACAATGCCATGGACAAGTAAACCTAGTTACCGCCATTCGATTCAAACAAATGACAGACCTGAAGTTCTTTGAGAGTGAGCTATGAATCAATGGAACCATAACAACTAAACAAACTATATTATGCTTGTATATAAACTGAGAAAAAATTCAGCATTTTTTACCTACTCTACATCTTCTGATTAAAACTACTTCTAAGGACACAAGTTAGAACTTCTCTGTAACACTAGCACCTTGCCGGTAGCCAGGTACCCGTCAACCACATTTTTATTGATTATTTATTTCAATCCCATTATATCTACACCTTTTATAATAACCACCGATTTGACATCAGTATTTTCTTCTCTTTGTTTTGTTAATTAAAAAACAATTTAAATACACAAGTAATTGGTAAAAATCGTATTTTTATACATGTGTCACGAATGTTTGAGCTATGAATAGTGTTTTTCCATTTTTTATATAACTCAGTAAACATAAGAATCCAAAGGAATATAACTTGAAGGGAGCATGTTCAACGGCAATAACAATTTTGGAATTACATTTACAAAATTGTGCAGAGAGAAAGTACTCCAATTCTGAGCGGTAGAGATAGATACACATACGTTCAATTTTATGCTGTGCAGTAGCTTTAGCGCTAAAAGCAGATAAGAATGCCACAAAGTCCTTGAAATTTATACCATCCACCATCTTCAGTAACCTCTGCAAAGAAAGCACAGAATCCATGAAACCATAACATAAAAAGGAAGTTAGTAATTTTGGCAAAAAGCTGCATGGTGCACCTGAGAAAGTGGATTCATGGCGAATTGAAATCACCGTAAGGGTTCGGTGTTTCTTTCTTTCCTTCCCTGGAGCTGAATGCTTTCAACGTGCTTCAGCTGAAATGAGGAGAAGATGGACCGTGGGTTCACTTAAAAGAGCTGGTCCATTTGGACCGACAACCCGGTTCGGATCCGGTTCGGTCTGTTTGGTTCAATTTTGGACCGTTTTCTTCGAAATTAGTGTCAAAATTTTCGTTTCGATGAGTTCTATCCTAATTTGATATAATTCATATTTCTAATCCTCCTTATTAAAAATTAATTTACTGACTAATTATCTACTAATTAATCGGGGTTTACATTCTACTTACCTAACAAAGAATTTTGCCCTCAAAATTCAAATCTAGTTACCTGAAAAGAGATGTGGATAGTCCTTTCGCATATCTGATTCGAGCTCCCAGGTATGTTCTTCGATACCAGTTCGACTCCAAGCTACTTTTACCAATAATACTTCCTTCGCGCGTAACCGTTTAACACTAGTGTCATCAATTCTCACCGGAATTACTGGAAGTGTTAGATCTTCTCTTACTTGAATTGGTTCTGGTTCTAGAACATGACTTACGTCAGGAGTATATTTCCGAAGCTGTGACACATGAAACACGTCGTGCAAATTCGAAAGATATGGCAGTAAGGCGATTCTACAAGCCACTGGCCCAATTCTCTTCAGGATCTCAAATGGTCTAATATAACGGGGATTCAGTTTCTTAGTCTTAATAGCTCTTCCCACTCTAGTGGTTGGTGTTGCTTTCAGAAAGACATGTTCTCCTTCTTCAAACTCCAAAGGCTTCTGCCTTTGGTCTGCATAACTCTTCTGACGGCTTTAGGCTATAAGCATTTGACTACGAATCTTCTTTATCTGTTCAGTGGTTTCAGCTATCATTTTTGACCCTAACAAACTTCTTTCTCCAGTTTTATACCAACATAGCGGAGATTGACATTTCCTGTCATACAGAGTTTCATATGGAGCCATTCCGACGCTCGCATGGTAGCTATTATTATAAGTAAATTTCACTAATGGCATATACCGATCTCAGCTCACTGGCTGGTCCAAAACACAAGCCCTTAGTATATCGTCCAAGGTCTGGATAGTTCTCTCTGACTGAACATCTGTCTGAGGGTGATACACAGTATTCAAACTTAGCTGAGTTCCAAATGCACGCTGAAAAGATCTCCAAAACCTTGATGTAAAGCAAGGATCCCTGTTAGATATAATGGTAGAAGGCACGCCATGCAACCTGACAATCTCTCTAATATACATTCGAGCTAATTCTTCCATTGTACAACTTATTCGGATAGAAAGAAAGTGAGCTGATTTCGTCAATCGATCCACAACCACCCAAATAGCGTCACAACCAGACCGTGTTCTAGACAAACCTATCACAAAATCCATTGCGATACTCTCCCATTTTCATTGTGGAATCTCCAAAGGCTGAAGGGTCCCTGATAGTCTCTGATGCTCAATCTTAACCTTCTGACACGTTAAACATTTAGATACATGCAATGCCACATCATTCTTCATACCTGGCCACCAGAACATCGCTTTCAGATCTTGATACATTTTAGTGCTCCCTGGATGAATGAGAATCCACTCTTATAAGCTTCCTTCAAGATACTCTGTCGCAGGTCTCCAATATCTGGCACAACAATCCGGTTCTTGAACCTCCACAAACCATCTTGTCCTTCTGACACTCTCCACTGTTTTCTTTGTTCAATTGCTGGTAATACCTTACGTAACGCTTTACTGTCTCGATGAGCCTTCAGAAGTTTTGATTTAAAATCACTTGAAATCTGCAACTAACTCAAACACAAAATTCCAGATTCTTCTCTAACTTCCAAATTCAAACCTTGAAATGCCCTTAGTAATTCTTCTTCCCGTAGCATCATCCAAGCTGCATATAAAGATTTCCGACTCAAGGCGTCTGCCACAACGTTCGCTTTTCCTGGATGATAATTCAATTCAAAATCATAATCTTTTAGAAGCTCCATCCACCTCCTCTGACGCATATTCAACTCTTTCTGCTCAAAAATATACTTCAAACTCTTATGGTCTGAGAAAATATGAAACTTAACGCCATAGAGGTAGTGTCTCCAGATCTTTAAATCAAACACAACAGCAGCTAGCTCCAAATCATGTGTTGGATATTTCATCTCATGTGGCCTTAATTGCCGTAAGGCGTATGCTACAACATTCTGGTACTGCAACAGAACGCACCCCAAACCTTTCAAAGATGCATCACAGTACACTTCAAACGGTTCACTTGGTACAGACAATACCAACACGAGTGCAGTAATCTGTGCTTCAATACTTGAAAGCTCTCTTCACATTCCAGAGACCAGACAAAAGGTGTATCCTTCCAAGTTAACTTAGTTAAAGGTAAGGCGAGCTATGAAAATCCCTTAATAAATCTCCGATAATATCCGCCAAACTTAGGAAACTCCGAATCTCTGTCACTGAAGTTGGTCGATCCCAATTCATTACTGCTTCCATCTTATCAGGATCCATAGCTATTCCTTGCTTGCTTACTACATGACCGAGAAACTTCCCCTCACTCTTCCAAAACTCATATTTAGATAACTTTGCATAAAACTTTCTGTCTCTCAGAATTTACAGTACGGTTCGCAAATGATCAGTATGCTCTTCTTCAGTTTTAGGATAAACAAGAATATCATCGATGAAGATAATAACAAATTTGTCTAGGTACGGCCGGAAAATCATGTTCACATAATCCATGAATACTACCGGAGTATGAGTCGATCCAAAAGACGTCACCGCATACTCATAATGACCATAACGTGTCCTAAAAATAGTTTTTGGAATATCTTCATCTGTAACCCTTATCCATTTTAAACCTAACATAACTTCAAACCGATCCACCCTTCTAAATTGACTAAACATTACTCCGTCTTAACAACTAATACCCTTCGACCAATTATCGACTTGAGCTTTACAATTACCAACGCACGTCACACATAACGAATAAATATCACATATTAATGATATGCAAGAAATTTCAGAATTCAACGACTAATTCATGGATACCTCGAGTCTGAGAATCGGTTTCGGTTACATTCCGCCGTTTCATGTGTGGACAGTCTCGAGCCGTGTGCCCCAGCTTCCCGCACTTGTAGCATTCATCTAGCCCAGTTCTATATGGCTCATCTGGAGCAGTCTTCCCATAGCCTTCCTGTAGCATCGCCCACTTCATGAAGTAATTTTCTGCTAATTGACTCTTCTTAACCAGTTCAATGAAATTCGTTAACCTTTACGGATACACATAGTTAAAGATGTCTCTCCTAAGTCCTTTCTCATACTGAGCACACTTCCATTCCTCATAGTCAGCTGGATTTCCTTGACAAGCTCTTGAGAGGCAGCACAGGTTGTTTAATTCACGAGTATAGTCAGCAACATACATATTCTTTTGCTTCAACTGCATTAACTCCAACTTCTTTGCAGTGCGAAGTGCATGCAAAAAAATATTTCCCGTAAAATTCTGTCTTGAATCTATTACAAGGGATATCTGATAATTCCATCTGCAGGGTATGACATAACTTCTGCCACCATTTTTGAGCATCTCCCTCTAACATGTGGGTCACTATTTCCACTGACTGTACTTCAGGAACATGCTGAATGTACAAAAATCTCTCCACGTCTCAAAACCACCGATCAGCCTCCAATGCATTGACATTTCCATTAAACCGAGGTGGACCACTCTGAAGGAAATTAGTAAAGGTCATAGACCTGTAGTATTGCCCTACATTGCTTGTACCAGCACCCAAGCTTCCATCGGTTCGGTCCTAAGATTTTCCCTCTGGGCACCTCGCTCGGATCCGCGAGACGACATTTGGTTCTTATTCACACCAAACAATTGATATTAAGGTGATCAGTCACAATATCTCAAGTTTAATGTTTTAAAATCCCAAATGCATACTCACGAACATGTATGCTACATATACCAGTCAGATATCTTAAGTAGCATATAGTCACACACAGAGTATGCACAGAAGCATAATCAGTCCGTCTCTCAGGCTCTATAGGAACGAACTGCTCTGATACCATAATGTAACGCCCTATCACACTAAGCTTTACGCTTAAGTCGTAAAACAGAGGTGGTGTGGTATTACGACCTCTAAAATAAAATGAGTATATATAATAGCAGAAGAATTATAATATGCTAGGAGCCTTGAAGAATAGAGGAAATAAAAATCGCGAAATAAAAGCGCAACGCTCAAGATACAAGTTAACTTCCGTGCTAAGAAAATCATAATTACTAAACATAAAATAATATAAGTAGGAATAGAGTGCCACAGATACAAGATAACAAGCTCCTAACTCAGCCCGCGAAGTCAAGACTGGCCGGAGAATATTTACACATACATACATACATATCCAAAATCCAAAAGTTCATATACACAGTCCTGCCTCTCCATAAACCTCTAAGAGGATAAAAAAGAATAAGTTATGCGGAGAGAAAACTAAGTACTTATATACATCACTGTGCAGCAAAACTACCCAGTAACCACTCCGCTTCAAGAGTCCAGACGCCTAACGAGATGCCTCTCGACCTGCATATGAAAAACAACAACATAGTATGGAATGAGAACCAGAGGTTCTCAGTATGGTAAAGGTGCCACGCACATAATATATAAGGTCCTGGGAATGCCAGAGGAAATCCTAGAACGCCGACACTCAGATTATAGAGCTTAAAGTATTAAACAGGAGCCATAAAAGGTGGTTTTCTAAGAATATTTAAACCTAACTAAACTTAACCTTAAATCTATGTCCCATACTATCATTCCTCCATACCTCCAACTCCATCATGCATTTTCACAGACGAATAGACAAATAAAGGCAAGCACAAGAAGGTTACAATTACTGCAGGTAACAAATACACATTTAACATGGCAAGTACATATAGGCACACTCAATTAAATTACAAGCAAGTAATTCAAGTAATATTCATATGATGCATGCCTGTCCTATGGCTGATGAGGCTCATCTGTCGGTTATCCAGCCAACCCGACTAGTCTAAATTGAACTTAGACTGTCCCCCGATGTGCATCCCCAAGAGTCTATACATAGCTTTATCTCAAATAATCAATATTGCTCAATGGGGGTAACATTCCCAGGAATTTATATAGTGCCCGGTCACACTTACGTCGTAGGGTCAACAGAGTATCGAGTTTTCAACCTGGTACACGTGGTGGCAAGCCACGACACTTTATCCAAGGAACCTCGTATCTCAGATCATTAAATCATTCAAGCCAAATTTCATACATAATCTTTCACCAGAACATCCAATCAAGTATCATATAAGACTCGTCCATAACATCTCATAATCAATTCATCACTTTTCAACTTTACTTCACCTTCAAGTTATCCTCTTTTCCTAACTTCATTTGATTATCAGGTTTAACACTATTATTTATGATCAATGGAATGAAGATAAAGGTTTAAAAGTTTGAAACACCGTTTAAAATATTAAAAGCCAAGTTTGCTGAAAATAGAGTCCACGCGTGTGCGTGGTTTACGCGTACGCGTGGCTATGGGCAAGTGCAGCTCTCGCGCGCGCACCCCTTTTTCACGCGTACGCGTAGATGGATACCTCATGTCACGAGTACGCGTGAGTCACGCATATGCGTGGGCATGCTTGCTGGTCCATCACGCGTACGCGTAGAACTACTTGAGTCGCGCAACCAAATTTCACATTCCACGCGTATGCCTGGGCCACGCGTACACGTGGATGTACGTCCTTTTTAAAAGCAGCAGCAGATCACCAAAGAGTTGCAAACCTTGCCAAAATCCAGCAACATAACCATATATTTAACAGCCAAACTTCCGATGGACATAACTCAATCGTTTTAAATCGTTTTCCTTCCGTTCTTCGAATGGCATAAACATCACAAACCCAATTTTCATTTTAAAACAAATTGAAAACAAATTGAAGGTCTGGAAACTAAGTTATGCCTCGCCAAAGTTCGGTAAAAAACCAACCTTGACAAAAATATCCAAACCTCAATTTTCAATCAAAACTCCATTCCTTTACTACAAAACCTGCATTCTTCAATATGACATTCCCTTTTCCTCATCATTTGACAATCAACACAAAACATATTCTCAAATTAACAATATCACACTTTCAATATTCAAGTCTATCAATCAATGCCAACCAAAAACCATAATTGATCAATCTTCTATCATAAACATCCCACAATTCCATATTTCTCCAAATCATCAATTATCCAACAAACACCAACTAATCATATTCAATAACAAAATTCCTAAACATTGATTGTTCACCGGCAATCCAACTTATCTTAAGGTCATCTAACCTAAGTATTCACAGAACATTAAATATTAAATGCAAGAAACCTAAACCATACCTTGGCCGATTCCCACGTAACGATTAAGGCACTTTAATTATAATAAACACAGCCCTTCCAGAATTCAATAAACACTAGGCTCAGCTTCCTCCAAGTTCCAATATCCACAATTCCAAGCTCCAATTATTTATTCACAACCTAATACACATTTATAACACATATATATCCAATTTAATACTCAAAGCTCAAATTCAATGAAATTAAAATAGAATTATCGTATCCTCACCTTACCCAAACTTCACATAAGTAAGAGTGAACATTTTCCTCAAGCTAATTGGATTCTAAAACATCAAAAATTAAAGAAATTCAACATTCCTTCTTAAATATCGAATGCTTATAGCCCAAAGCCGTCAGAAGAGTTATGCAGACCAAAGGCGGAAGCCCTTGGAGTTTGAAGAAGGAGAACATTTCTTTCTGAAAGTAACACCAACCACTGGAGTGGGAAGAGCTATTAAGACTAATAAACTGAATCCCCGTTATATTGGACCGTTTGAGATCCTGAAGAGATTTGGGCCAGTGGCTTACAGAATCGCCTCACTGCCATATCTTTCGAATTTGCACGACGTGTTTCATGTGTCATAGCTTCAGAAATATACTCCTGACGTAAGTCATGTTCTAGAACCAGAACCAATTCAAGTAAGAGAAGATCTAACACTTCCAGTAGTTCCGGTAAGAATTGATGACACTAGTGTTAAACGGTTACGCGCGAAGGAAGTATCATTGGTAAAAGTAGCTTGGAGTCGAAGTGGTATCGAAGAACATACCTGGGAGCTTGAATCAGATATGCGAAAGGACTATCCACATCTCTTTTCAGGTAACTAGATTTGAATTTTGAGGGCAAAATTCTTTGTTAGGTGGGTAGAATGTAAACCCCGATTAATTAGTAGATAATTAGTCAATAAATTAGTTTTTAATAAAGAGGATTAGAAATATAAAAATTATATCAAATTAGGATAAAGCTCATGAAACGAGAATTTTGACACTAATTTCAAAGAAAACGGTCTAAAATTGGACCAAACAGACCGAACCGATTGAACCAGACCCAAATCGAGCTGTCGGTCCAACCGGACCAGCCCTTTTAAGTGAACCAACGCTCCATCTTCTCTTCATTTCAGCTGAAGCACGTTGAAAGCATTCAGCTCCAGGGAAGGAAAGAAAGAAACACCGAACCCTTACAATGATTTCAATTCGCTGTATCTCCTCCGTCCGAGCCCCGATCGCCGCACCGTTTGTAACCATACGTTCACCGCATCGAGCTCTACGTTTCTACTGAAATAATTTCATAAGTAACTTGTTATTTTACCCCAATCTCTTCTTTCTCCCAATTTTCAAAATTTTAGAAGGAATGTTGAATTTCTTTGATTTTTGATGTTTTAGAATCCAATTATGGTTGGCATTGATCAATTATCGTAGTTTTCTACTTGATGTGAACGTATTAAGGGGAGGGGGTAAACAATCTTAAAGTTTACGGTAACAAAATATTGGATATAATATAGGAAAATTTTCAAGTGTACCGTAGTATTGGTGTTTCAATGATTTTTAATTGTTGATTTTAATTATAAAATATATATATATATAAGATCAACGGTTAAAAATTACTGAAATACCAATACGACGGTACACTTAAAAACTTCTCCATAGTATATAATTTGTGCTAACGTTTCTTTACTTGCAATTAATATCTCCAACGTTGCATGGGTAAAAAATTTTTATTCACGACATAAGTTCATTTTTTTTATTTTTCTCGTATTATTACTTTTTACATTAGTATAGAAATTTTTATGTTTTAAAATAGACATCAAATAAATACAACTGAACTAAAACAATAATAGTAAAACTTTTTAAATATATATTTTGTTTCCCTCTAATAAGGTGGTGATAATCATCAACAGCACCCTAATCCAAATCCATTGTGAGCAATGTTAGACATGCATATCAACAAAGAACACTCAGTCAGTAGATCCACGACGCTTCTTCTGAACGATAACCAAATATAGAATTTAAGGTATATGGAACAAAACAAACCCCAAATGCAAAAGACAATAGGAATTAGGAAAAAGTAGAATCTATAGGATATGAAAAAAAAATATACTAAACAAAGAATTCTGTTAAATAATCCACTTACCAATTATATTTTTTGAAAAATTTCCTTATACACAACATTAGATGTAAAGTTCCAATATTTATCATCTTCATTAGACAATAATATCTTCAATCCTAATCTTGTTGTCACTCTAGATATCGCAACATATAACTGTCCATGAGAAAAACTCGTCGAAGATAAATACTAACCAGAGACAAAGTTTCCCTTGACTCTTATTAATAGTTATCGCAAAACAAAGACTAATTGAAAACTGCCTACATTGAAATTTAAAAAGAATACTAGGATCACTGGGTACTAAATTCATCCGAGGAATAAAAATTTTGTCACCAATGTTATTTCCAGATACAATTTTAGCACTAATAATATTATTTCCAAGATCTTGAACAATGAATCGAGTTCCATTACACAATTCATTTGCCTAATCTATGTTCCTTAGCAAAATAATAGGAGCATCTTTTTTCAATTTAAGAACATGATTTGGTATTCCTTAACATGTAATCTGATTCAAAAACTCAGTTGTCAACCAATCAGTTTGAATCCCATCTTGACAATCACTTCTACAAATAGAAATCATAACTCAAATAAACCTTTTCTATATATATATATGGTTGGATATTGACCCATGAGAAGTTAGTACATTCTCGAATAAAAAGGTCTCTTGATCTATAAAAAAAAAAAAATACAAATAAATTTATTACTAAAACTAAAAAAAAAAATCTACTACAAAAGAAATAATCATTACCAAGAGAATTAATTAACCGTTTCTTGTGGCAAAGATCTCGCCTCTTTTCCTCTTCATTGTAAATGTTCTATTCTCTATAACAAGTGTAAATGACTCGCTCATAATATTGCTAGCTAAAGAATAAAAATAAAAGAATAAGAAGTAAATAGAATGAACAGACTCAAAAAAAAGGATTACACTTAGCTTTAGTTTCATATGAAAAAAAAAAATGAAAAACATAAAACGTCAGAAGTGTGATGTGTTTTGAGATGTGTTTTGAAATCACAATATCATTGAATACCTTCAACCTAACTAATTTTTAGAAAAATGGTTAAACCTTCGATCCTCTATCTAAATGTAGTGTAAATCTAATAACATACTCTAACTTAACGTATAGAAGGTAATCATAATGGTAGTTTTTCTTATCCAACCGAAAAAACATAATGACCTTTTCTCAAATTGATTTTTTTTCTCAACCTAATCTAGATAACCTAGCTATCTATTTAGAGTTAGGCAAGTAATTATTACTTTATGTTCTCTCAATAACCGATATCAGTCATTCTGTCTTCTTTAAAAGTCGTTCAAAACAACTCAAAATAATATCATTTAAATATCCTTCTCAATTTCTATAATTAATTCTTATATTTCTTCTAAGAAAACATTCAACACAAGCCATATAAATTCTCATCAATTATCATTTTCAACTAGATTCTCAATTTTTTCTTGAATAAAATTCGCAACACAGTATATATATAACTCTTCAAATATAAATCATTTGCCAAAACAAAATCTAATATATATCACTAAAGAGCTACTGCATTTTATTGGCCTATATAGAGCTGCACTGCAAAGATAAAGAACTACATAATTAAATTTGAGACAACTAAAAAACATTCACATTACATACCAAAGAAGAGTGGACACATTTGCATCACCTATATCTAATGCCCTATAAATCCTAATCAGTAGCTCTAGTTAAATGACATGCAAAACCATGTCACTTGAACCCCCTCACCAGATGCAGATTCATCCTCAAAAGCATTAGCATCATCAAATTTGAGCTTCAAGGATCTTGTCAACCTCTTCAAGGAGGCTTTTCCTTTTTCTAATCCTGAGCACAACCTTGTGTAAAGCCAAGAACATATTCCTAATTTCAATAAATCCATTAAAATTAAAACCAAATTAGACAAATTAATACAAATAGGTCTAAAAAACCAAACAATAAAAGTTAGCACATTGTATAAGCAAATAAATATATCATCACCTTCTCACTCTCATCAACTTGATCACACACACAATATAGTAGCTTCACTTAACACAAGATAAACACATCACCACCTTCTCTCATGGCAATAGGCAGATTTTCTTTTAAGAGAATGACACTTTAGCACACACAATATAGTAGGTTCAGTTAACACAAGATAAAAAAAAATGGGGAGGGAGGGGTATATCTAGCAATATACAACTGAGAAACTTGAATCTTTGAAATAGTTAAACTTTTTAATTTGGGCGGGAAAAAAAAGAAAACAACTAATAGATATTTGAAATTGAACATTCAAAATATACAGTAGCATTAATTATAATTAAAAAAAATGCAAGAAACTAAAATTGACTCTCAAGCCTTGTGTGCAAAATTTTAGAAAAAAAAAATGAAATAAAATGTTCATGATACTTGTAAAATCAACATGACATCAAATTCTTACTAATTTTATACAAATGAAATCTGGTGACTAACAACAAATAATTTTAATATGAAAAAAATAAAAAAGGCACAAAGCTAAATTTCACTCTCAAATCTTTTCTGTCCAAAAATTCAGAACAACGAAAATAAAAAAATTGTTTACGATACCTATAAAATCAACATGGACATCACGTAGAAATAACAACCCCATTATTTACCCCAATAGAAACAGAAAACTAAAAAAATAAAAGATTCAATCAAGAGAGAAAGAAATAAACAAAAGAGAGTAAGGCCCACAAAAAATAACAAAGAAATAACCATAAAGAAACATAAGATATCAAATAAAAAATCATCTATCATCTATAAAGTATAAAATATTTTTTAACAAAAATCAGCACTAACCAAAATAAAAAGACACACATACCATTATCTTCTAAATACATTACCAATACTCAAGGAATGAAAAAACAATTCAATCAATTGTAACTGAAATTACAAAAAAAATAAATAACTAAATCTAAAACCAAATCTAGTTACAAAAACACACAAGAAAAAAAAAACTAAAAAACAAAAAAAGTAGATAGATAAATTTGACTTCCAATTCCATTGTGTGGAATAATTAAAAAAAAAAATAGACATGTGAAAAATTGAAGTAGAAAGAACATCAGGAAAACATAAAAAAAGAAAATAAACAGTAGTAAGGAAACATGTAACAACTTCTCAACATACAAAATGAGGAAGGCAGCAATTGAAATTGGACCGTATCAAGCCCACAAAGGTGAAATTTAAAATGAAATATAACAAAAAACAGAATAATATGAATGAAGGGTCATACCTAGTAGTGCCACCACCGTCACTGCAAACACCAGAGCGGACCATCAAAAACAAATCTTCATCCATCACGCCTATCACTCATAACACATCAGAAAAGCGGGAAACAAAATATGCATTGATATAATAAGTACCCAAGAAAATAAAAACCAAAAGATCAGAGAAACAACAAAGAATAAAATAAAGGAACCCAGCAGTTGAAATTACATCATACAGATTTTTAAAGAATTTTCCACCGTTCTAACACAATAGTTTTCCGAAATTAAATGCTTAAAAAGACATCATTCAACAGTTAGAAATATAAGAGATAAATAGCTCCAATCTGAAGCAAATGGTAAAAAAAAAAAAGACAGAACAACAATACTAATTAATTATTTAGTTCAATACCCAAGAAGAAATAAGGCTGAAATATTATAGGATAAAAACCCAATGATAATATAAAACAAAATATTTTTATTTTCTAAAATTACAAAAACCATCTTATTTAGTTCAATACTTTGCCACTTTGATAATATAAAAACAAAATATTTTTATTTTCTAAAATTACAAAAACCATCTTACTTAACTTTGCCAACCATCTTCTCTGAACCCAAAAGTTGCTGCACAGTTGAAGAACGGGTAACTAAAAAAAAAAGCAACAAAACCAAATTTGACTCTCAATCACTTTGCATGTAAAATCTTCGGAAAAAAAATAAATTAAAAGTTAATGATAATTGCAAAATCAACATGAACCTTACAAATAAGAATCCCATTAGTTATTGCAATTATTCTAGCATTTTCAGCCTGGAATAAAATCTACAAAACAACAAAGGAAAACCGAGAACACAAAGTCAAACACAATTTCAAATTTTTCACACCCGAAAAAAACGGTCCAAATCATTAACCAAAAGTAAGAACAAATTATACAGAAATTTGAGACCTTATGAGTAAAAAATTATTTGAGAAACTTTAAAGCATGTCATTTCCAGCACCTTAAATCAGTTAGAAAATTGAAGATATTTTAGAATTTTCACATACAAATAAAAACCCCAAAGAACACATTAAAACTGATAACAAATAAGATAAGAAAATATCAACACTTACACTCCACACATGTGTAGTAGTAAACTCAATTTATGTTTCTAGTCAACATCATATAAAACTTTTAGTTAAAGCCAATTTCAAAAAGCATCTGAACCAGCATGATTAAATCTGTGCATTGAACAGTTATTATCCAATTCAAATGACTAATTAAAGTGACTAAAATTTTGCTATACAAACTTATTCAACAATACTATCAAAATAGCTATAATAACTAACTTCTTTATCCATTATCAGAAGCTGAAGAAAAGCATGTTCTTCATTCAGATCCGTATAATCAATTAAACTCCATATTCTGATGATTCTGAGTGTTATCTTCCAACATTCCTTCCAACGGGTGAGATTAGAGAGAAGCTTTACTGAATCAGTTGACACTAAGCATAGTTCATTTGTTTCATCTATCACACAAGCAGCGATACAAACAAAACCACCCAATTTTTAAAAGGAAATCAGAAGGGAATGGATAAACAGTTCCAAAAACAATTACTGTTACTGGAACGCAACATCTTATATCAAAACAAAAAACCCAATTTCCAAAACAGAATCAGAAAAGAACGCTCAAACAGGGACAAAAACAAATCCTGTTAATTGAAAGGAAACTTGACTATCAAAGTAAACAAATATAAAAAAATCTGAAACAAGTCATGACCACTACATACCTACATCACAGAAAATTCGGACTGAACAGTGAAACACACCACATGATGGAAGGGGACAGAGAAAGGACAGGGCCGCCGTAAAAATTCCCACCTAACTTGTTGTTTCCCAAGATAAGAGAGAGGAAAAGTGACATGAACCCTAGGCTGATTTCCTCTTGAGAACTACCACCGATCTTTAAATGAATCTGACAAATCAGACCAAAAAAAATTTGTTCCCAGGATCCTTTTCCATGAACCCTAATCGCACAGGCAGCTATATTAAAGAGAGAGATCAAGAAATAGGTGATAGGCATAATATTGAATAAAAAGATGGAAGAAGACACGGTTTGAATTCGAGGGATAGGGAGCCATTACCAATCGACAACGAAGACGCCTGAAAAGATGATGATTGGACCTTTGTAGCTGCAACCGCCGTTGCTGAGGAAGTGCGATGCGATTCGTCAGTTGCCTTGAAGCAAGCCGCCGGGCTAACGCTCTTCGTGAGAGTCTGAAGCCCGCAACAGAGATCCCAGTCTCTCAGCATTGCCGGCATCTCTCCGCTTAGCTCGGTGGGTTAGGGTTTTCACACGGAGGTTGACAAAAACGATGTTGAAGATACGGCGTTCGGGAGCGAGAGATATGCCTTAAGAAAATGAGGATTTGGGAGATAGGGAGAGCGATAAACAGAGCGTGAATGGCCAGATATTATCCGGAGCAGAAGGAGTAAGTTGGCTATCTATGAGAAGAAGAAGGGGAAGGTGGGATTTAGAGTTTCAAAAGAAAATGAAAGAGAGATAACAGAGGGAGAAGATGTGGGGAGAATGTAACGTGTTTACGTTACTCCCCCATTTTCTTTTTTTTTATTCTGGTTAATTGAGAGATTGACGCCTGGCTTCAGAAGCCACGGTCGTTATACAAGTAATAAATATGAAATCAGTGAGCAAACAATGCCAAAGACTGAAAACGTGTCCTAAAAAGATATTAGCAGCAAATGAAACAATATCTAGGGACCGTTGAACATGTAACTACAAACAAACTATAATTATAATGATGTGATGTAACATGCTAATGAGTAATAGCTTAACTAGCATAGTCTTCTCATACTCAATTAAGAGGTTGCGGGTTCGAGTCTCTTATCTTTGATAAAAAAAAATGATTTGATGTAACATAGTGAGTAAAAATAAAGAATTATATTATTTTTAATTAGTTTTTATTCAATATTGACAATTTGCGGGTCAAAGTCAGTGACTATATAGCTCATAAAGTTTTATGTTACAGATGGCAGCAAAGTATTGAGAGTCTTTTTCTTTCCAATAATCACGCAAGAAACAATGTTTAAGACGTTTTAATTCCATCAATCCTGTCGCTGTTACTTTCTTTGTTGTTGAATTTGGGAACTTCCGCCACTTTACAGTTTACACTTTACACTACTTGTTTCCCTACTTGTCTACTTTACAGTGTTACTCTTCAATTTGAAGCACAATGAATAAGATAAATGTATAAAACAGAATATATATATATAACAACTTTACGATATTTCAATTTCATTTATAATATGGTCTGACTAGTACATCTTGCTTTTCTCATTTCTATTTACAGATCAAGTTAGAATACTACAGTCTACAGAAACATAAGCTCTAAAATATAGAACAAAATAAAACGATTTGCAGCAAAGATATTTTACAGTTGCATCTGGTACAGTCTCCATCCGTTTCATACCAACAAGTTGTTTCACTTTTCTTGTACACTCATAAATCAATTATCAATGTATATATACCAGGTTCTGAAAACCGGACCGGTCCGACCGGTCCGACCGGTCTAATCGTGAACCGACAACAATCACGGTTCGATTAGTATCTGAAAATCGTTAATTTAAAAACCATTAATAAGCCGAGAACCGGCCGATCGGAACGAACCGGGACCCGGCCGGTTTTCCCTTTTCAACAAAAAAAAATAAATAAAAGACGCCTCCCTAACCCAGACTCCCTCTCTGTCTCTCTCACTCACCGTATCTGCTTCCTTCTCTCAACAAAATTACAAAACCTAGCCTCCAATGCCACTTTCTTCTTCAAGCTGTGTCACCGCCACCGCACTACCGCCGCCGTCGCGATCTGCGCCTCCGCCGTCCGCACTGCACCCATGGTCGTCGAAACGCGTCTGCTCGCCTCGCTTTCCCGTCAGTTTTGAGCTTCCGCGTCTGTTCTGAGCTTCCGCCGCCTCTGTATCGCCGTGCTTCCGCCGCGGTACTCCCTCTTCGTCGCTTGGTCGAGCTTGCCTCAAGCCCTTGTTTTTGCTCCAGCCTGCTGTTATCACCACGCTTCGGCCTCTGTTTTGGCTGAGCTTACGCCAGTGCTCAGCCCTGATCTGAGCTCCCTCTCCCTCATCTGAAATGCTGAATCTCTGTTGTTCATGGTTTTTTTTAAGTAATTTCTTGCTGGTTCCTGTTTTGAACTTTTG
>NC_029790.2:1485862-1488362 GCF_000816755.2 Arachis ipaensis | reverse complement strand
ATATTAGATAAACAATATCTAATTTTTTATATCGGTTTCGGTTTATACATTGCAATTAATTAAAGAAACTAGTTAAGATTACTAAGGTAAAAAGGTAATATCTTTTAAGTGTCTAAGTAATGTATTGAAGCTATTGGAATTTCAAAAAAGGTCAACTCTTTAAAATATTGACCAATTTATTAGAATGTGACCTAGAATAAATAAATAATCTTACTAATTTTTTTGGATACAAACCCTTTATTTATCAATTCTTCCTTTTAATTTTTATCTTTATCTTTACGATAATAATAACAGTAATACAAATATAGAGTTTTTTACCGACATGATGATTAAATTTTGAGTTTAAAGATTTTTTTTTTAGATGTTTCGCTTATAAATTTTTTTTATTGTCACATTTAATTGTGTTTAGAAATTCAAATAATAATAATAATAATAATAATAATAATAATAATAGAAACTTTTTTTTTAATTTTTAAGTTATAGATGGACATAATTTTTATTTTTTATTATCGCAACAAACATTAAAAAAGTTTTAATGTAAATTTTAGTGCAAAATTAACATTAGAATAATATAATTATATAAGCTTTTATTTTTTAAGAGTTTTTTTTATAGTCAAATAATATTATAAACTTTAAATTGTTTGATTTATATTTTATATTAAATAAATAGAAAATAATATATTGACTATTGTTCATATTCTGTCACAAAACTCAAAACAAGGTTCAAGAATCAGTTTTTGATTACAATGGCTTAGAACATAGAAGATGGTTTAACGTAAAAGGATCCAAAAAGATTTGGATACCTAAGGTTACTTAAACTTGTTTTGTAGGTGTGCCTAGCATCCAAACGGAAAGAAAGAAAATATGTGGTATATGGATAGCGGATGCTCTAGGCATATGACCGGAAAGACAACCTTCTTCATAAAGCTTAATGAATATGATGGAGGACTTGTCACATTCGGTGATGATGCAAAAGGAAAAATTGTGGCTGTTGAAAAAGTGGGTAAAAGTTTCTCATCTTGTATAAATGATGTCCTTCTTGTACATGGCTTGAAACATAATTTACTTAGTGTTAGTCAACTATGTGATTTGGGTTTTGAAGTTATTTTTAAGAAGTTTGTTTGTTTAGTTGTTTGTGAGAAAACTGGGGATGTTCTTTTTGAAGCTAAAAGATGCAACAATGTGTATGGATTAACTCTTGAGGATTTAAAGGAACAAAATGTAACATGCTTTACATCTTTTGAATCTGAAAAATGGCTTTGGCATAGAAAGTTGGGACATGCTAGCATGTATCAAATTTCTAAGCTAGTCAAAAGAAATTTGGTTAGAGGAATTCCAAACATCAAGTTTGATAAGGATCTTACTTGTGACGCTTGTCAATTGGGCAAACAAGTAAAATCCTCTTTTAAATCAAAAGATGGAATCTCAACCAAAAGACCATTGGAGATGTTACATATTGATCTTTTTGGTCCTACTAAAATTCAAAGTTTAGGAGGTAAACACTATGGTCTTGTGGTGGTAGATTATTACTCTAGATTTGGTTGGGTACTTTTCCTTGCTCATAAGAATGATGCCTTTCATGCATTTTCCATCCTTTGCGAGAAAATTCAAAATGAAAAAGATTTGAAAATTGCCAATTTGAGAAGTGATCATGGAAGAGAATTTGAAAATCAAGATTTTGAAAAATTATGTGATGACTTAGGGATTTCTCATAATTTTTCATGCCCTAGAACCCCCAACAAAATGGGGTGGTTGAAAGAAGGAATAGAAGCCTTCAAGAAATGACTAGGGCTATGTTATGTGAGAGTGAGATTCCTAAATTCTTATGGGCTGAGGCTGTGAACACAGCATGTTATATTTTGAATAGAACAATCATTAGAAAAGAGTTAAAGAAAACACCTTATGAGCTATGGAAAGGGACCCCTCCAAATCTTAAGTATTTTTATGTTTTTGGATGCAAATGTTTTGTGCTCAACAATAAGGAAAACCTTGGAAAATTTGATCCAAAATCCTATGAAGGAATGTTTGTTGGATATTCCACCACAAGCAAGGCCTATAGAGTTTATCTCAAAGAGCATAGAACCATAGAGGAATCCATACATGTTACTTTTTGTGATTCTAACTTAATTCCCAGTATTGTGAAGGATAATGATTCAGATTGTGAAGAAGCTGGAACAAATAAAGAAAACCCCAAATCTGTGCAAAATGAAGAATCTGTCAGCCCGGTTTTGTCTCGTCAGATTGGAGGAGACATTTCCATTTTGTCTCCTGAGCAGGGACGAGCAACTGAAACAGTGAGACCACCAGAAGTTCATCAAAACTCAACACCTGTCCGAAAGCCTAGAGAATGGAAATCTATGAGGGGTTATCCTCATGACTTCATAATTGGTGATCCCTCTCAAGGTGTAACAACAAGATCCTCCACCAAAAGGCAAACCGAACCTAGCAACTTTGCTCTCTTGTCACAAATGGAGCCCAACAATGTCAAACAAGCTCTTGA
>NC_029790.2:1469867-1485815 GCF_000816755.2 Arachis ipaensis | reverse complement strand
GTTTTATTGATAGAGAAGTGTATGTGGCACAACCCCCCGGTTTTGAACATAAAGAGTTTCCAAATCACGTTTTCAAATTAACTAAGGCTCTTTATGGTCTTAGACAAGCTCCAAGAGCTTGGTATGAAATGCTTAGTGCCTTCTTGTTGGAAAATCAATTTCAAAGGGGTACCACCGATACTACTTTATTTATTAAAGCATCTAATGATGATATACTCCTTGTTCAAGTTTATGTTGATGATATTGTATTTGGATCGGCCAACATTTTCTTGTGTGAAGAGTTTGGAAAACTCATGACTAGTGAGTTTGAAATGAGTTTAATGGGAGAGCTTACTTTCTTTCTTGGCCTCCAAATTAAACAAACTCCTAGTGGTACTTTTATTTACCAAGGAAAGTATGCAAAAGAGCTTATCAAAAAATTTGGCCTAGAAAATTTCAAATCAATGGGTACTCCAATGCATCCCAACACAAAACTTGAAAAGGATGATGATGGTCAAGATGTGGATGAAACAAGGTATAGGGGAATGATAGGCTCACTCATGTACCTTACCTCCTCTAGACCGGATATTATCCAAAGCGTGGGTGTATGTTCAAGGTTTCAATCTCACCCAAAAGAATCCCATCTTACAGCTGTTAAGCGCATCATTAGATACATTAAGGGGACTTGCAATTTTGGATTATGGTATCCTAAATCTGATGACTTTTGTGTAGTAAGGTTTTGTGATGCAGATTTTGCGGGAGATAAAGTGGATAGACGAAGCACATCCGGCATGTGTTGCTTCCTTGGAAGCTCACTCAATATGTGGTCAAGCAAAAAACAAGCCACAGTGGCTTTATCCACAACTAAAGCAGAATACATTTCCGCATCTGCATGTTGCTCACAATTAATTTGGTTAAAAACACAATTGAAAGATTAGAAATTAAAAATCCATAGTATACCCTTATTTTGTGATAATATGAGTGCTATAAACATTTCAAAAAATCCTGTTTTGCACTCAAGAACAAAGCACATTGAAATTAAATATCATTTCATTAGAGAACATGTGCAAAAGGGAACTATTGATATTCAATTTGTAAAATCTGAAGACCAAATTGCTGATATTTTTACAAAACCCCTCTGTGAAGACAGATTCTGTACCTTGAGAAAAAGTTTGGGAATGTTTGATTTAAGTTTCATTGAAAATTTGTGAATTTTTAACTCTGTTCAGTTTTGTCTCGTAGGTTTGGACGAGATAAAAATGCAGGCTTGATGGAGGAACTATGATCAAGGGGAAGGCAACGCAGATTTAAATTTTATGGGCCCCACCTAATAATTTCTGACCCCACCATGACAGTTTAGTTAGTTATTCTCTCTTTAAAAATAAAATCACAAAATCCCTTGGATTGTCTTTTCATATCTTGTTGGAAGGAGCATGTTGTCAAATCATATCTTTTCCTTCCAACTAATCCCTTGATTCAAGGAAACTACCTTTTTCAACTTTTGAAACTCCTTTTGGTTAATAACCGCGCCATAATGGTCATTAACTTCCCATCATATCTCTTCAATCCACATTTATTGCACCACTAACCTCCCTCCTCCCTCACTCTCTTTCGGCACTCTCACCCTTTCATATTCAACCTTCTTCATTCATCTTACCATGAAAAAGAAAACGGCACTTAGGAGAAGTGGCCGAAACCCCATTCCAAAGAGTCCACCCTTTTCATCACCTCCAACCCATACGCATATCCATCTCCATTCTACCTCTTCTTCCACCCATTCACCACCTTCCAAAAAGACCGAAACCATGCGCCGAAAGGTAGTTGCTCAAAAAACTTCAGGGAGAGGCAAGACTGGAAAGAGCAAGCAACCCAGCGTTGAAGAAGATGAAGAAGAATCACATACCTCGCCCCCTTCATCACCACCAAAAAGGTCTACTCCACATGCAAAAAGCTCTCAAAAGAAGCAGAAAAGTTTTGTGTTACAAGACACTAGAGAGCCTGCAAATTTGGAGTCTCTCGAATTCAAGAACAAGTTTCACAAACCTCACTCACATTTTGATCCCTCTCGGTTCTACTCATGTGCTTTATATGAATTTCACAAAGATGTCTTGCTGAAACGTCATCTCTGCCCCTCTTACTTGGTGAATCTTGAAAATCTGGCCACCAAAGGAATCAACTTTTCTTCCTTGTTTGATGCTCTGAAATGGACCCCTCTGGTTCACATTCAGAAACTGGTTTACCCGGGGCTGGTCCGGGAATTCTATGCAAACATGCGTTTGATTGATGGCTCAATCCATTCTTATGTCAAGCGTGTTTACATAACTCTCAATCCTCAAACCATAGGCGCTGCTCTTGGGTACGAAGATGAAGGACCAAAAGTTTACATGATTGATAAATGGGATGACCAAGTAGGAGTCACACAACAAACTGTCCTGCAACACATCTGTGCAAACCTTCCTGGACTAGATGGATTAATCCCAACCCACAAAGCACTCGGCCCTGAGAACTCTCTATTGCACCGTATCATCACTCACATCCTCACTCCTTAAAGTAGTTCTCACCATAGAGTAACAGTTTCTGATTCTATTATCTTATTTGCTCTCATTACTTCTTCCCCAATTTCATTTGCTTATATTATGATACGTCATATGTGGAAAGCAGTAAAAAGTACTAAAAAGGCTAATCTTCCATATGGCATGTTCCTCACATGTATATTTGAGTATTTTAAGGTTGATTTGTCTAATGAATCTGTTGAGAACAAGGTTTCAATGATTAAAGGAGGATGAGTTTCAGGCAAGAAAGGCAAGCAGTCTGTTCACTCTGAACCATCTCTCAGTGATCTGGAGAGCCGTCCTGAACCCTCAAATGTCACTGCATCAATCCGGGAGGTTCTCAAAGAGTTTCGCAACATGTCCAAGTTAATGCGTAAATCTCACAAGGCTGCCCGGAAATTGGAATATGAACAGGAAAGGGCTTGGAAGAAATGTCACGAACGAGTTGGTTTCATGATTAAAAGCTTTGATGATGAAATAGGGACAGGGGATTACGAAGATGATTCTGGTTCAGAGATCAATCTTTCTGATGATTAATGACTGTTGCTTTACCTTTATTTGATATTGGCTCCATTAGGCTCAATCTGTTTTTTGTAGGAGCATGACTTGATACTCACTGCTCTATAATACTTTGATACACTCTTGTTACTTTATTATGGATATTTTGCTGTGTTGTTCATATTTTGTGCAGGTGCCCCTTGATGACAAAAGGGGGAGAAAAATTAGTTTCCAAAATTGAAATTGAAACTAATGAAACAGGGGAGGATTTGCTAAAACAGGGGATGAAATTTTCAATTGAAAATTCATGATCACCCTTGTTCAAAGAATGCATGTTGTTATTACATTTGTTTCACTATGGTTACTTCTGTTGAAAATGCATTTGGCATTTGGTTTATGATGATGTTTGACAATATATTTGTATTGATCATATGAATGTCTGGCTGTTGATTTATCTTGATGAACATGCTTGTATTGAAATAGGAATATTCTTATTCATCTTGGTAAATATGTTGGTTTAAAAATTTATTTTTGGCAGTTCTTTTAAACTGTGATATCTAACAGCTGCAATGATTTTGATGTGATCATGTGTGATTCAAAAATATTTTCTTTACTTGAATAATATTGCTCTGATATCTTGACTGGAAAATATTTGAAAATTTTTTGAACAATATTGTTTTAAAATCAGTTGACGTTTGAGCAGAAAATCAATTTATGATATCAAATGAGTTTTGATTATCACTTTAAAACTGCTCATAAATCAAGCATTTAGCATCATATAATATGCTAAATAACATTGTTACTTGAAACTTGATTAAAATGTAACAGGTTAGTGTTTCCCTTGGTAAAATAAGCATACATCAAGGGAGAGCCATGTGACATTTAGAAAGGGGGAGAAATTCAATCCTCAAAGAGAGTACTCATTACTCAATTTTTATATTTCTTTTCATTTCAATTTTAATAATGTTTGTCATCAAGGGGGAGATTGATGAGTTTGGAAAACTCTAAGACTAATATTTGTGATGACCAAACATTATTACTTTGATAAATAGCAAAGATATTAATTCACATATGCTAATATTGATTTTTTCTATGCAGATTTGCTTGGGCCGGAAAAATAAAAGAAATTGTTGCAAGCCCATGTTAAAAGCAACATTCAGCATTAATACAAAATTTCTTAATTCACATGACTGGATTGGTTGCTAAAATAATTGGGCCAGAACTTAAACATTATCATAAGCCCAATTAGTTTGAATGAATCAAAATTTTATTGGGTCAGATTAATCTTTATTGCTACAAAGCCCAATTTCAATTTTGATGAATGTTTCCATGCATGATCCGAATCCAAAATGCATCAGAAAAGCAAATGTTATCACTTGTCTCATGCTTTCCAACGGATTCCATTCTTCTCTTTGGGATGGATTTCAAATTTTAATATGCAAGCATTGGAAACATAAGTGAGAGAATATGGGTGACATGATTGATGTGATCAATGCAACACGCCACTCAAGCAAGGAAAGTAAAAGCAAATCACATTAATTTGTTTCATTACAACTAGTTACTTTTACTTTAACTCTACATTCTCTCTCATCTCTTTCTTCTCTTCGGACATTAACCAGGAAATAATGGAAGCCATGGAAGCTACACCTACTCACCGAAAAGAAGATAGAGCTCGTCTCAAGACCATCACAATGATGGCAAGAAAACATACTAAAATAAAAATGAGCTGTGGCTGAGATTTTCACCAAATGTGGTTAGATTTGGTGAGGTAATCTTGAGCTCTTCATGCTCAAAAAGGAAGAAGAAGATTCGGCCAGCAAGGTGAGATTCTTGGAGGCATGGCTTGTCTTTGATTCTGCTCAACCACCACAAGAAGTAGCTAGAGTGGCGAAGTGATGGAAGAGGCAGAGATTGAAGCAGATGAAGTCATCATCATCATGAAGCATCAAGGGCCATAAATCCATCTTGGAGAGGAATCCAAGGATGGAGAGCTCGGATTGATAAAGAGTGATGATCAAGAAAGGACTAGAGGTAATTGCATGTTGGGTTTCGCATGGTTATCTCTTCTCTCTCTATGTGGCCGAACCGGTTTTGTTCTTGAAGGAAGAAGAAGTTGGCTTGGGTTTTGGCTTCAAGTGTGGAAGCTTCCCTCTTCTATAAAAAGAGTGAACAACCACTGTTTGGAGCAAGGAGTTAGAAGTAAGCAGTGAGAGTGCAAGGCACAGGATTCTCAGAGCTACCTAAGCTTACAGATTTTCTTTTCCTTCAATGTATTTTGTTTAGTATTTTTCTGTTTAATTTTGTCATGTCTTGAGTCTCATGGAAAAAGGCAAACAGTGAGGTTTGTATTCAATCTATAAAAAAGATAACCAAAAAATATATATATCAAGAGAGTTTTCAACCTCGGTGGAAAATAGTTACACATCTTATGACTTTGCACACTGTACCAAATCAAATCTTTCACAAATACCATATGATCAAAAATGTTTGATAATTGTGAGATTTTAACAATCAATGGAAATGCAAGTCCATGAGATGGTTGAACTGTCAGTTCTGCTGATAAAGGGATTGATCTTAACCCAAACAAGAGAGAAGACTAATGCCAACAACACTTACCAAAGTATAACAATGGTTGGTGTTCTGTTCTGGCGACCCATGAGACCTTTGAGGAATGGATAATTGGATACAGATAAAAAATAACCCAAAATGCAAAGAAAACTTTGCCAAATAAAGGCCCCCAAGACTCATTGCCTCCATTGAGTGCATCAGAGAAACCAGCAACATATCTTTAAATTAAAAAAAAAAAAAGGAATAGTAATTACCATCTTTTGGTGAAACTTGTTGTGAACAAGTATCTGAAAGAAACATATTTGATGATGAGGAATCATTATCTCAGAATCATTCTTGGGATATATTTTGACTTCAAAAAAAGACCGTCCTTTATAGTCAAAAGTCAAAAATTGAGAATGTTTTAATCCAAAATCCTCCACAACTTGTTCCCAACCTTGTTCCAACCAAACTTCATCTTCATTCTTTTGAATCCAATGTACTCTTTGTTCAAGATTATTTGGTAGCTTTAACACTATAGGATTTGATACTCCTCTCCAATATTCTTTCACAAAAGCTTTAGGAATTTTCTGTAACCAAAGCAAGCATGTAAATAATAACTAATTAATATTATCTATATATTATGAAAATAGAGAATAATATAAAATTAATTAAAAAATTAAGGAGGAAAAAAAGAAAAAGAAAACTTACCAACTCGTGCTGAAAGTTAAGAACAAGAACTTTAAAGAAACCTCTTTCATGTAAAGGCATTGTGAGTAGTTAAAAAGAAGAAGTAAAAGATGTTAGAAGAAGAAGAAGAAGAAGAAGAAGCTGAAGAAGAAGAAGAAGGAGGAGCAGAAGGAGCTGAAGAAGAAGAAGAAGGAGCAGAAGGAGCAGAAGGAGCTGAAGAAGAAGAAGAAGAAGAAGAAGAAGAAGAAGAAGAAGAAGAAGAAGAAGAAGTATACTGATGTATACCAGAAGAAGAAGAAGAAGTATATTGATGTATACCAGAAAAGAAATAAATATTATAAAAATCAATTAATTAATAAACCAAAAATTACATGAGATTGGAATCTGTTGTACTATTTATTTTTTCTATGCACTTTCCATTTTAGAGTTAATGGGTTATCTTGTTTTTTTGTTTCAATCATAATGGTAAAAGCTGAACCAAATTAATTAGTTCCATGGAAAAATTGATGAACGGAACTATAAATCTTGACTTTCAGCAAGTTCGCATAACTACTATTTCTAACTAAAATTGAAGGAGTCATTTTCAAAATATATTTGCACTTCCTTTGGTATATAATGTATGTTTATTGTATTTAGTATTACTGATTCAAAGCTATAATTTATAACTCACATACCATTCCTTATTAGTTGGGGCTGTTATGTTTTACTGTTAGTAAAATAATGCTCATTCTATCAATAAATTTAAACAATTAAGGCCTTGATAACTAAAAATATTCTGATTATTATTGAAAGACATAATTCATCAATTTACTTGCATTGTTATTCCACTTAACCGTATACGAAAAACCTTGTTAACGACAGTTGAGTTCCACTATATAACATATTCTTTTTCAAATTACTGATTGCCAGAACAATAAATTAAGTCTGTCTATGGATGTAGATATATTCCAATTAAAAAGAAGGAAAAGAAAAAGAGAAGAAAAGTCTAAATAAGGCTATAAATAAATAAACATTAAAATTGACGAGTTTAACCCAATTAATCCTAAAACATAACTCGTAAAAGTATACCGAATTGTTGATTTCAAAGCCAAAATGGGGAAGCCAAACACTAACTTGGATAAAATCTATTTGTAAGCGGGGGATTTAAACTATTTTTAATGAGAATTGCAATTGTAAATAATAATTTTTACATAATCATATTCAATTTAATTAAGTTTTGTGAAATTACCAAACACATATTAACTAAAAATATGTATAGATTTGTCTAAATTATTTATGTGGGATGTGTAAGTATGTAGCATGTAGTTTGGGTGGGAACCATATATAATTGGAAAAGAGTGATGCTAATGTATAACCACTTTTAGAATTACTCAAATGTACAGGAGACTCTGCAGGGGAAGAAGAGAGGGGTATTAGGCAGGAAATTAATTAAAACGGGAATAGCAGCGTGAAGAGCCCCTTTATACCAAGGCTATTTTTCTTAAATTTACAATATTCATAAGTATATATACTGTACTAATACACTCTACATGCTTCTGAGGTTGAATTCCTCACTGGAATAACACCTCCACATTAGTACACACCAGTTTTATTTTATATCCTGTAGCTGATACCTGGTTCTCATTGAAACAATGGAGTTCACATGGATTTAAATATTGGGTCATTTTTCTTAAGGGTGGAGATAATTCATTAAACTTTATTTTTTGATCTCATCCATGATGATCATTTCTTTTCTTTTACGCGTAAGCTTTAAATTATTCATCATTTAGCCTTGTCCGAAATCATGTCTCATGTCAAAAATATATAAAATCCTTATCATTGGGACTCATCTTGATGTAAGATACTCACTGAACATTCACAAAGATATCATCTTCCACTGGGTCCCCAACCCCATGGTCAAATGATGGAACATAGACGAATCCCTGAAGATATTGTTTCCCAACAAATTTGGCTCAGTAAATAACCTATATAGTTGGATATAATCTACAAAAGATAACCCATACAAAGATAAACCTTACATGAATTTTAAGATTCTTGAAACACGCAAGTAGACGTGATGGATTGAATGTCCATGGAGCTGAAATACCAATTGAAAGATCAGTGTTTTCTCTACAAACACAATGTCCGACATTTGTGCTATAAAAGAGATTCCTTACCTCCCCTTCTGGCATGTGCTTCCTCTGGATTCTATTATCAAAAACACCATTCAGAATTATAATTTCCCTTGCTATTAAACAAAAGCAAAGAAGCTCATTCACTATACTCCAAAAATTCAAAAAGAAATTCTGTTTCTTGGTAGAGGTGATACTTTTGTTTTATGTAATCTAATCTCCCTTTGGTTGGAATGTAAGATCGATTTTGGTTCTACCTCCAAAAAATCAACAAATAAGAATGTCATGTTCATTTTCCAATCTTTGCAGACTACCTATTAGATATTGTAATATGCAAATTAGCACTTTCGACTTTCAAGCACACATTTGACTGTCTTCAAGCTTATAATTTCAAGAACAGTATGGATGATGTGAAGAGATGAAATGAACTATGAATGAAAATTCATATCGACAACAACCAATGGTAAGCACAAGAAAGATGGAAACCATCCATGGGAACTACAATAGCAACATCAGGAGGTTGAACCTGGGAGTCCATGGAAGAAGCTCTCTCTGGCCAAAGCTTGTTTACCCGGCTGACTACTTCATGTGCAAGAGTGCTTTTTCCAGCACCTGGTGGACCAGCCAAGCCAACAATGTGTCTGTACAGTAACATAAAAATAACAAATACGTGAATATAAATGGAGCCACAAACAAAAGGATGATAGGATCAGATTTATTCTGATGTAGGAGACATACTTAATACATTTAACTGAAGAAGATAATTAAGATGTTCTTGTAATTGATTATTGATAATTTAATGCAAAATGGCAAGTAGAGTATCAGCAAAACAGAAGTTGTGAACAATGAGGCCTTCCTAACAGAAGAAAAACTTTGCCATAACTCAAATTTTAAGCAATAAAATATAGCTAGGATTTTGATATGCCTAGAATAATTCTGTAACATAGAGTGAACAGGACCAACAGTATAAACCTTCAATCGTAAAAGGATTTGGCACACAGTACTAACATGCAGAGATGGATGTACACGAGTCTGTACAATTGTGGTAACATTCAGAACCAACTCCACTAGTTTCCAGAATTCCACAAAACAAGAACTTACTTAAAATTAGGGCTTGATGACACCGATGCTGAAGGCAGAAGGCGTGCAGCCAATTCATCATATAACTCTTCAACTCCACTGCAAGGGAATAGAAGTAACTAAATGAATTCAATTCATCGCTATTTCTCCCTCAGAAAAAAACATTTCAGATAATTTGCAGTTTCAAATGACACCCATTCATACTATTACCTTTTCTCTACTATATGAACCTGCCCCTTCTCAGCAGATAAAACCTGTGAGAGCACAAGTTGATTATTATTTGTTTTCAATTTTCGACTATAATCGAAAAGATGAAAACAAGAACCTTGAAGAGAGCAATCTTGCTACTGCCATAGCCAGTTGGAGCAAAAGGCAGCGGCGAAAACTTGTTATCGCGCGCGACGGGTAGCAAAAACCGGTTCCGATGGCGAGCTCCGACTGTTCTTAGCAACAATGGTTCTGTGGCAACGATAAAGCAAAAGTGAACCAATTACACTAAAACGATCACAAAAACAGAGGTATTCTTGTTTACTTATACATTTCTAAATGCATGCAAGATGCGATTGATAAAAACAATCAATTGAAAAATCAGAGACTGAAAATAGAAGCACACCAGCACGAGAAGATCTCTGAAATGTTGAACAGAAGGTTGCTTCCATATTATTCTCACGTTCAACAATGGAGAGTTGGAGACACTACTCACTTCTTTTTAAACTCACGAACAATTGTAAAGGCTACATAGATTGTAATAACAGCTTGAGAGGAGATGTAAAGAATAATAACAGCTCAGCATCCCAAAAACAAGAATTGACTCATTGAAATTCAATTACTATCTAATAGCTTTCTTTATTTTAGCTTTCTATCACCAAACTTTATAGCTATAAAATAGCAGTACATTGTTCTCTCTATGTAACAGACTTAATAGCATATAACAACTATATACTCAGTCAATATCACTCTCTTTTTTCTCTCTTGTTCTTCATCATATTCATTCCTCTTGAATATTCTTGACATGAGACATTAAACAAACAAAGATGCTTTACTTAACAAAACGTGATACAGGTAATTGATGCACAAAATCAAATTTAGATAACAATGGCTACGGTGCATGCGGAATACAGAGATAGCTTCCAACTAATATACCAAAAAAAAATAAGGTGAGGTAGACTAAACTTGCTGTTATTGTTTTTAACTCGTTACTGAGTAAATGATGAGGAACCCGGACCTTTTTGGACCCATCAGGTAAACGCTTACAAAGTAAAAGATTTTCCATGGCTGTATAAGCATTGCGGACCTGCAAGCAAATTTAAAAACAACATATGGAAGAGTACGCTCGATATTAGAAACATTCAATTATAAAAGAATCAAGACATTATGTAAATACTCTTTAACCATGAACTATTGGCTTTCTGTTCACAATAAAATTGACAAAATGAAGATTCTAACTCAAATGAAACATAGAACTAGAAAATACAGGAGGAAAACTGATATGCTACCTGATTTTGGATGGCCATACTTAGAAGATCTTGAGAACAAGATGCATGCACATTTTCCAAACCAGGGCACTGAAGTAACAGCCTCTCTAAATGATTCAATGATGGAAAAAAAAATCAGTCACTTATGTAAATACTAAAAGTTGTGTCAAATTTCAGCTAAAAAAGTATTGACCACAAAAGAACATGGACATGAAAGAGGTGCCTACCTGGATGCAAATTTTAACAAGAATTTAGGTTGAGATCAGTAAGTTGTGGGCAGTTTAAATATAAAGCCTGTGTATTAAATAAAACAACAAATTCTAAATATTAGATGCTTGAGAAATAACATGCAGCAAAATAAACTCTTAATTTATAAAACTCACATCCAAACCAGAACAACCCCATAAACTAAGTTTCTTTAAACGGCTATGATTGATGATTAGCTTTTGGTTTGTTAGGTGACCATTAGCAATAGATCTGTGCTGTAATTCACAACTATTGTCGTCTGCAGTCGGATCTTCGGAATTAGGATCACATATGGTCATACCACAGTCCATAAGTTCAAGGTTTGGTAACTGAGCCATAGCTAATTGAATACCACCTGAAACACGTGACAGCATAGGGGCAAAGAGAGTTATATTTGTCAGGAATTAATAAAATGTTCCTTACTTGAAGACACATAGGGGCAAAGAGCAAGAAGTAGTCTTGTCAATGTTTCACCGAATACATTGCAAATCATTCCAATGCCACTGTCACTTATGCCAGATCTGAGATATAAGTTACAATTAAACATACTTTCAGAAACAGATAGATAACGCAGAGAGTTATATTCACACAAGCATCTTAACCATGTGTCTCTAATCATTTGGTTTCCTTTATCTTTGTGTACATTGTCGAGTTGCCAAGTATTTTAGCTGTCTACAAGGCCAATGCATTTCATATTTCCTATAGAGAAACTTGAAGACAGTTAGCATGAAGGGACACATGCCCACTGAGATCAAGTAATTCCAAATTTGGGTAGCTTGAAGCAATTGCAGCAACAGATGCATCAGTTATTTCAGATCCAAGAACAAGTGACAGCATTCTCAACTCCCTTATCAATGGTATAAACAAAAATTTGGGTAGCTTGTTTAATATCTATTATACAAATAGGAAAAAGAGAGTTTACTTTCAATGCCTCTAGCCCACTATCAGTCGGAGAATGTCATTTTCTCTAAAAGAAAAGAAATGCTTATTTACAATCATTTATATCAGCTGCAAAACAATAATTAAGGAAGCCAAATATACATGGCCGATTATGCAGATTGTATAGTTCTAACAAACATAATCATCACCCAAATTTTTTAAACAAAATAATGAAACCAACATTGTTCAATACAAAGCAAACATGATCCAAAACATATAATTAAACATTATCCAAGTCTCTAATCAACCAAACATTGTCCAAATTATAACTTAAAGTACAACCAACAACCATTCTAAACACAAACACAAAAGTAACATTCTGAATTCAATCATAATCTTTAAGGCAAAAGCCCACTCGACAAGCCCGCCTCAAAAGTGCTTAATTCCATTCTTCTTGTGCATTCCCATCAACCAACATTGAGCACAACAACAAATTAATGATTGCATAAGCTCATGAGAAAAACTTGTAGTTCTTGGCTGAGACAATGATATTCCTCAAAGCACCAATAGGTGATAGTGTCATTATCAATACTCCAATAACAATGCAAATCTGAAATTCAAGGATGGAGGAAAAAAATTGGCTAGTATCCTCATTGATAATTTGCAAAACTGAAGATGAACTTATTAGTAGTTGAATCCAAATGAACTTACCCAATTAATTGTCCAAGACAAGCCATATTTTCTAGGTTTCTTCAGCTTAAGCCATATGATGCATGGAAGCTGCAAGTAGGCATAAAATAAGACCAACTAAGCATGTATATACATATATAGTGGTTTGGATAAATATTTATAGTTACATATATATAACTTACAAAGTATGAGGTGGGAGCAAAGGCAAATCCACCAAGAAATCCAAGAAGAGAACCAAAAAATGGGATGCTGATTCCTATTAACATTGTGATTCCTGCAAAACAGGATTTGAAATTTGGCTAGAAATCAATCGAAACCACTCGTTGTATGAACTAAGATTACTAAACTAAATGATCATGGCAGGGTTAAATGGTAGCTACTACATACACAGATCTTAAAATTATGTACCCGCAATGGTTTACATTAAAAAATTATAACAAGAATTTATTTAAGACAATATAATAATAAGAGGTCTGTTTAATTTATTTTATTTGAGTAAAAAATCATAATAATAATAATAATAATAATCACATACCAACAAATAGTGTGCGAGTTATGACACGTAAGGTGGAAGAAGGTGAGAAGTTCAATCGTGTTACCAAATAAGTTTCAATCATATCAAAGACTGGCATTGCAAACACCTGAGTCATAAAAAAATGGAGTTATGAAATGGTCATTCCTTGTGAGTAAGTCTAATAATAGGAAGAAAAAGTAGTGACCTGATAGCCTCCAACGACGTGGATGACAACAAAGAGATTAGCTATGGCAATAAGCCAAGCAGGGTGTTCGAGTGTGATGAGGATGTTATCATCCACCATGTTTCCAAACATGTAGTAGCCAACAAAGGCAACAGGGAAGTAACATATTGCAACTCCAATGTATGCCCAAATACACCCTTTCCACATTGGTACCTTGGAAGGCTTCTCTGCCGTTGAAGGCATTGTTGCTTGAATCTCTAGCACCACATTGTGTCCTGCATATGCAAATGCCACATCTCCCAATGCAGAGAAGAAATTGAGCACACCATCACTCGTGCTTTTCATCTTCACGTTATAGGACACGTCTGGTGTAATCCCTTTCTTGATGGATGCACCCCAAGCGATGAACGAATAAGTCAGAGACATCACTGCTGCACCCAGAGAGATGGCAGAAATAGAGTTGAAGTTGGGGAGCTGGGCAAGAACGAAGTTCACGGAAGCAAAGACCATGATCCAATAACTGGTCTTGATTGGCGTGCATTCAGGACAAAAGGTTTCGTGAACCTTTTTTATTGACTTGCCTCCGGTCACCATGTAGACGATGCATGTTCCAACTTCAACCAGCAGTTGTTGGGGAACCACAATCCACAGACCAAGCTTTTCCCCAAATGCTTCTTGACCTAATTCGTGGTACCTATCAAGTCTCTTCCCTCCCGGTACCATCTCATGCATCTCAACCATTTGCCACAGCGTGTACAGAGTGATAACCCATGACAAGATCATCACCGTGATTCCAAGACCCCTGCATTCATGCATCTTCAATCAATTTCTTATTCGTATATTTACTACAATAAACATAGTGTGTTAAGAATCTACGTACCATCCCATATGTGCCATTGCATACGGAAGGCTCAGAACACCGGCGCCCACCATGGCTGTCAGATTGTGAAATGCAGAATACCACCATTTTGCATTTCTTGAAGCAGTGATCGGAAGCCATTCTTCAAGGCTCTTTTGCTTTGATGCGGATGCTGATGATGCTGAACCTTCACCACTTCCTTCTTTGTCAAAACCCATCTCTTTTTAGTTTCCAACAAAATGTCACCACCTTAACCAGTTATAAATAGCTCGTGGAAAAACGGTTAACCCAATTTCAGAGTTGAAACTATTATTTCCATAGATATTTACGGACAATCTAAGACTAAGATTAGTTTGAAATTAGCTATATATTATTACTGTTGCTTTCTTTAGAATATTATAGTTGTAAAAATCGTTGCAATTTAATTTTAGAACAACAAAAGTAAACGCTCTTTTGTCAACTTCATCTATTTTTGTATTAATAAGGTACAAACAAAATAATGGTGAACAAATAAAGAATATAGCAAAGTAGTCACCAAAAAAAAAGAATATAGCAAAGTGTATTATAACTCATGCTTGGATTAGTAGATTAAAAAAAGGTTATTAATTAGAATGAATATTGTTTGGTTAAGTTAATAATAATAAATTCAAAATCCCTTTTGAATGTATAATTACTAAAATTGAATACAATATTGCACCTTTAGTCCATTTTTATTTCTAAAATATGTGAATAAATTATGCTAGTATTGTTATAAACAAACGGTCTAAACTTTTACGTGTGTTACATAAATGTTATATATAAGAGGCTATTTATAAACTAGCCAAAAAAAGAAAAAAAAAACTCTTTCTAAAATTTCTTAAAACTTTTTTAAACTCACAAATTGCACTCTATTTTGTTTAAGAAAACTTATTCTCTTCAATTTTAGTGATCATACATGGAAACTAAAATTGAGAAGCTCTCTTTTAATTTGAAGCCTACTATCGAAAAACCTAACAAATAAGCAACATTTTCTTGTTTTGAGTTTTCACATGAATTTCGTTAAAAAAAAAAGGTAAGAGAGCAGTAGAAAAAGAATTTTGTATGTATTCAAGTTGTATGAAATAATATAATATAAAAGAGTATTTAAAAGTACTAAGAAAAATTAAAATAATAAAAACGTAATATTCAGTAATAAATATTTATATATGTTAAATAATTATAATAAATGCTAAATTGCTAATTGATCTTAATATATTCTAACATTTTCTGTAAATACAAGTGACAACTAAAATTTAAAACTTATTTAAAACAACGAAATAAAGAAAAAAAACGGGAAGAAAGTGTAGACAAAACTATCATAAAGAAGCACAAAAGCGCAGACAAAACTACCAAAAAGATGCCGAACTGTCCAAAAACTGGCGACAATGTAGCAAGCTACGAAGAGATGGTAAAATGCCAGATAACGAACTGTCAAAAAGGTGACCAAAAAGATGATAATAATAGTGTTAGATTCATTATACTCAGCAAGACGGAGAGGATAGACTAATCAATGAAGTGAAAAACATTAAAGGAGTTGAAAAAAAATACCATAAATCTGATTCCATGTTAAAAAAGGTAAAATAAAATAGTAAAATTTTTTTATATGTATTCAAGTTATATGAAATG
>NC_029790.2:1467915-1469736 GCF_000816755.2 Arachis ipaensis | reverse complement strand
TATTTATATATACTAAATAATTTTAATAAATTATTAATTTTAATATATTCTAACATAATGTTTGTACTCTCTGAAATGAGAGCAATCGAAATTGAATAATGAAAAAAGATGAAAAAACAAACAAGCATTCAATATAACACATTAATTGAGGTTCGGGCATCTTAGTACCAAAGCAATCTTGCACTGAGAATAAGAAATTAACGAAAATTTTAGCTTATATATATCATTTACAGTTTATGGCGACAAACAAAGCTAACACTCAAATATATCCTCCACAAGGGAAAAAAAAGATTATGACAGAAAAAAAAATCATAAAACTAAATTCAAACCAAAAACTTAAAATTGTGAGAAAACAAAGTGTGTCACAAATTCCCAGGTTACTAACTCAAATATTAACAAAAAAAAATTGTGATACTCCGTTCAAAATTAAATGATTACAAATTCTTGTAAATAAAAATGTTGACGATCATATGACAATAAAAAAAAAAAGAACGCTTTCATGAGAATGTGAAGCCCTAGCCATTGAGGCAAGCAAAGCAAGGAGCATTGGTATTAATCAAGCATTTAAGATTATTAATTACTAATTAATGGATTGACTTTCGAATTAGTGTACAATGTTAACTTACTAATTGGAGTACAATGTTAACTTACTAATTAGAGTCAAATTGGTGGCGGCCTTCATTGTTTTGCGGATACATTATTAGAAGCAATTTTGATGTTATTGGTGTGACAAGTGATAACAAGTCTCCTTTTTTCTTTTGGTAGGGATGTATTGTCCTGAAATAATGGGAGGGTGTGCCTTTGTTTACTGAAATTAGCTTTTTGATTTTATTTAGTATTTCTCTTTTATTATTTGTTGTAATTTTAATAATTAGTACTGCATAAAATAAAATGAGAATTTGTAAATTAAAATTAATGCCTTAATAAAATAATATATAAAATATATATCTATATTTAACCATAAAAAAATGACTATATATATTGTATTAATAAATTGATGAATTGCCCCTTAACTTAATGTTACTAGCTAGGACTTTGAGTTTAATTATATTTTATGCAACTTCATTGTCAAATATGTATATACTAGACACAAATTATAGCAATCTCGTTTTGGACAAATACATAAATCTAAAGTTAACTCATTTATACATATATACATACATGAGCCATACATATATGAATATAACAAATGGACGTTAGGTCCAAATTAAAGAGTAACGCTAACAAAAATGGCCAACCGGGACCTACGAAACATCATGTATATGTCAAATGAGTCATCATTCTTTTTATAATAATAAATTAATACTACTAGGAGAATACGTATCAACTAGCTAGCAATTCTTCTATAATAAGAACAACAATGACTACCATTTAATTTAATGTATTAGGTTGTTCATTATTTTTGTTCATTATTGCCAGCAATGTTTTAGACCTTGTTATTTAATTAACTAACCTTTTTGAAAAAAAGAACAAATTAGTTAAAGTGGGAGTTAATTACTAAAAAAGGACCATAAAAGACACATTAGGTAAATATGTGTCTCTCTAACTTTGATGATATACTTTAGGGTGTGAATGAATCATTTATATAACTTTATACATAATAAATGTTAAGAATGTAAAAAAAAAAATATATTGAGTCATCTCATAAAGCACACACGTTATGTGTTTATTTTTATTTCTTTAGAATTATATGTATTTTTGGTATGACAAATATTAAGATTCTGAACTTTTTCTATCTATCCTTTCAATTAAGAGTCATCCAAAATATGGATGATGCATCCAAAGTCAACATATTTATTATCAATATTTAAATTAACATAA
>NC_029790.2:1448617-1467892 GCF_000816755.2 Arachis ipaensis | reverse complement strand
AATATATAAAATATATATCTATATATTTAACCACAAAAAATGAATATATATTATATTAATAAGTTGATAAATTGTCCCTTAACTTGATGTATGTTACTAGTTAGGAAGTTGAGTTTAATGTCTTAATTAAACTCACATATGGGGAATTGGATTTTGAGGGTATGGTAGTGTAATATGTTTTTACACTTTCGATAAACATAGAATTTAATTTTTACTTTTTTATTGTCATGTTTCGTAATAATTATCTTGGATCTGATCATGCAAGATCCAAAGAAAAGGAACTACTTTTACATATTCATAAAAGTAATCAGAATATAATTATTAATAATATACCACAGAGGTTTACTATAATTGCATAGTTAGTCATCTTAGTTATTATATATTAGTTTTAATTTTTGCTCTATCATTGAATTCTGCCTTCTTGTTATATAATATTGTCTGTATAATAATCAAGAGCTTTATTACTGAGCTACTAAATTCAATCAATTCTATATTTATATTGTCTTCTTGTTAAATAATTATTATTGAAACTAACTCAAAAGACAATAATTTTAATTCATTATACTATGCACAAAAGTTTATCATAAATTTGAAATAGCATCAGAGATTAATATTTTAATTTAGTATAATATAATTTAATAATAAATTCAACTGGACAACCAACTATAGTTTTTATTACTATCAACAAAATTTTAAACTCTAAATTTTAAATCCTAAATTTAAATATTAAATTATAATCGTCCAAAAAAGTAAAAATTTAAAAATAATTTAACTTTTTTATACTTAATCTCTACGATACAGAGAGTAATGTGGGTGGCCTAGAGGGCGCACATAGAATAGGGTTAGGGAGTTATATAAAAAAAACCATATTCATCTTTGGAGTGTCCTTGTAACTTGCTACTATAAAAAGAAACACAATTATTCATCTTTGAAATTGAAGCACAGCAACATAAATTTATTGCTACATTGATTAATAAAAAAAAAATTGGAAAAGAAATTTGGTCAAAGATGATGTTTGTCAACTTTTGTGAACCATGACAATGACATTTGTCTACTATATATCCTCACAAATTGATGACATTTTTCTTTTGTTAGTATAAAAAGTGATAAGTTTTTTTCATATTAACATGAAATAATGTTTTCATTATATATATAGATAAAAGTGATGTGCATATAGTTGCGGGTTCGAGTAATAGCTCAAATGCCATAATCTCCCCATATTCAATTAAAAGGTTGCGGGTTCAAGTCTCATATCTTTGGTAAAAGAAAAAAAAATGATCTGCATATATGATATAACATAGTTTTAATTTCCTTTTATCTCAATTAACCGTGGTTAGTATATATATCTTAATCTTTATATTACTATTTATGTGTGATATACTAATTAATTAATTGTAATGATTTAATTTCTTTCAAGTATAATTAGATATAGTCTAACCACAGTGCATGCTATATATATTATAGCACATTTTAATAACAATAATAAAACTTAATTGATTTTCTTTCTTCATCAGCACCAAGAGCCCTGGAGAAATGCAAGAACAGAAATAATACGAACAGAAATAATAATGACTCTAAATTATGTTGTTAGACTTGGTTTTATCATATAATTAGAAGTTTGAGAACATATAATAATAATAATAATGTATCTTAGCTTCTATCTGCTTGTATTGATCTATTGTAGCAATTGTATATATTTTCGTGTTCTATATATTTAAATAAAATTATCTTCAAACATATATTTCCAATAATAATGATGCTATTCCTTAACATATATAAATCAACTAGTATTTTATTATTCATTTTAAATAATAAAAAAAGCTAAGGAATATAAAAGTGATAAATAGATATTGCTGGAAATATTTCCTGAGGATAGTGAATGAAAAAACAAGTTAAGAACATGTGCGTGGTGATGGAACATTTATGCATGCCATTAAAAAAATAGGTTCTTTAAACTTATAATTGTATTCCATTTCATAATATGCTCAACGTTTTGTGAAATGGTGAGGTGGGGAGATATTAGTGGGAAACAAAAATGATGAAATGCGCACAACAGAAACTCATAGCTAATGCTGCATGTTGATCATTAAACAGAAACTCATCGTGATGTCACTATCTTCATTGTTTAATTATTTTTCTCTTTTTATTATTAGAAACCAGTTAGTATTGGAAGCAATAATAATAATTAATAAAGGAGCAACACTACTCTCAAAAAGAGGACATAGGTTCAAATTTTGAAGAAAATTATTAGAAAGAATACACATATAAGAGGGAAAAAAAAGGTTTTATATTTAAATATAATTTGTACCGTATATTGTCTGATTTTCTAAACATAGAATGAAATAAAGGTTTAGATTCAATGTACCAATAAACTCAAGCTAATCGAAAACTATAATTGGTTTGAAAAATTATCTATGATTTAGTAGTGAATTGTCAAATTAACTATATCTAATCTTAGTTGACAAAGATACTATTATTAGTTTATTTTCTTATTTTTTTTTCCTGTCATAATTAGCTTCTTCTAACTAGCTTTATGTTAATGTCATAACTAGCTTCTAACTAGCTTTATGTTAATGCATTTTAGAGGATTTTTGAACTTCTAAATATATGATATGCATCTGTTAAAAAAAATTAATTTCAATATACTGGTAATATAAAATAATTTTACATTGTCAAATAACTTTTCTCATAATCTACATGATAAAATTCTTAAAATAAAATATGAAACAGAAAATTAAAAAAAAAACTTGTGAACAAAAAGTCTATGAAATAGCTTTTATTTGATAGTTCCCCCCCCCTCCTCTCTCTTATTTTTATGTGAAAATGAATTATAACATTTAAATATCTTTTATTTACATTAAAAAAGCATTTTCTAGATATTACAAGCATTTTTATCACCGTTTACCTTCCTCCTTCTCTTTTATTTGTCAGGACTTCTTCTCTTTAATCAAGGACTCATTTCCTATATTGTTGATTTGTTGAGTACAAATTCGTGCATTAAATAGTATTTTTATAATACACCTTACCCCAATTAGGCATATCATTTATAGTTACAGAGCAGCAATCTTAATAATCGACTTCTACCAATAAAAAAAAGTTGAATTACATAGAAAGTTAATTCCAAATGGCAATCGTTTATAATTTCTAACATGAATTTAAAAATAGTAAATTGTCAGACAGTGACAACAGTCCGCTGAGCTTTTGGCCAATTGATTGAGATGCATTTTGAAATAATTTTAGAAATTTATGTATATTTTTAAATAAAATCATCTTTAAAAGATGCAATTATAGACAAAACTGAGTAACGGATAATTTTTGTTGGATTCTATGAAAAATCAAAGGGATATAATACTACTCAATTACTCATGTCTCATGCGGCTTAAAAACCCGTTTATGATCAGATATGAAAAATTACAATACACTTTTGTTCCTTGAAGCACATTCATGGCTTCTTCAAAAATCAACCGACTTGATTATTATATTAGCATTTTTCTTGGACTTCATTATGAGTTCTGCATTGAGCCTGTCGTTGTTCTCTATCTGCATCACAAAATTCAGTTGTATTGTATGCAAGTCTGTAACTTGTTACCAACAAAATACATCATATAGACATATTAAACACTCGATTTGAATGGCCAAATAACATAATCATCATAAGTTATAAGATGTAGAATTTACCCGTTGTTTAGCAATGTCTGGAGGCTTACCTACATATGGGGGCCCCAGGAAAAAGAAAAGAAAAAGAATTACATGTAAATTTAAAATGCCTTCCCAACTTGGAAAAAATTGGTACTAATCTATATATTATGAAAAAGTGCAATGTCCATACCAGTTGAAATATGCCTCTTTAAAACTCTCTGCATTGCTTTGTCAATGTCAATATCAATAAACCTTCAAAAGAACAGCAAGAACAAATTAGACAAACGGGTAGCCCTGATAATACGCTGACATAGCAAATACTGGTTTCAGATTTGGTTAGCAACTTTCAAGATAGATCATAAGATAAATATGAAATTTTTTTTACTGGAACTGGGGAGCAAGTGTTCCACGAGTAATAGGTTATGATTTCTCCCTGTGAAAGTTACGCCCTGTTTCTGGAAGGGGCCAAATGACATGTACAACTATTAACGTACCTAATATGAAGAGAATGAGGGAAAAGAAAAAGTAAACTGAATAGAGTATCATAGTTTCTATGTAAATCATTATCTACTTAAACTTCAAAACCAAAAACCAATAGAAAACAATGATGAGATACAGCAACAGCTAAAGATCAGCTGGAATATGTGACTCAGTAATGTGGAAAAGAGTGATGCTAATGTTTAACCGCTTTTACTAATCAAATGCACAGGAGACTCTGCAGGGGAAGAAGAGAGGGGTATTAGGCAGGAAACTAATTAGAATGGGAATAGAAGGGTGAAGAGCCCCTTTATACCAAGGCTATTTTTCTTAAATTTGCAATATATTCATACGTGTATATACTATACACTAATACACTCTACATGCTTCTGAGGTTGAATTCCCCACTGGAATAACACCTCCACATTCATTAGTACACACCAGTTTCATTTTTATATCCTGTAGCTGATACCTGGTTCCTATTGATGTAAAATCATCTTCAGAACAATTATTTTCACAGAAAAATTTCAACAAAATTAAGGTCCCAACTGAATTTGAACAACAGCATTAACATACGACACTGGAAAGTTCAAGGTCAACAGAAGTGTACAAGAAGAAAAATATGCCTTAGTAGATCAAATAAAATAAAATACTTGCCATTTCTCGTCAAACAAACATGATATCTCCTTCCAAATCCCATCTTCCAAGAGCAAATAGTTACCTTCTACAATAACAACTTTGTGCCTAGATAAGTGAAGAAAACGAAAGAATCATTTCATGCAGTACATTTTATTTGAGATTAACTAAAATAAATAGACAGTTTAACAAATAGTAACAACTTAAAAATCGGTTACCATGATTTGAAAAGTAAAGTTGATTAAAAATAAGTAAAGAGTTTAGGAAGATATCAAAATAGAACACCTTAGTGGCATCATTTACAAATTTCACAGTTATGTAATAAACAACAGAAGTGATGACTATCAGAGGCTTAAACAGTCCTTATTAAACATGTATAACATTACCATAAAGTTCTATTAGAGTTATTACATGTATTCAACAGAAAATTCATGAACATTTAGGTTTATCAATGTGATCACCTGGACTTACGATTACCTGATTTTGAAACAATGGAGTTCTGGATTTAAATATTGGGTCATTTTTCTAAGGGTAAATATAATTCATTAAACTTTATTCTCTGACCTCATCCATGATGGTCATTTCTCTTCTTTTACGTGTAAGTTTTAAATTATTCATCATTTAGCCTTGTTTAAAATCATTTCTCATGTCAAAACTATATAAAATGCTTATCATTGCCCATCTTAATGTAAGTTACTCACTGAACATTCACAAAGATATCATCTTCCAATGGGTCCCCAACCCCATGGTCAAACGATGGAACATAGACGGATCCCTGAAAAAATTGATTCCCAACAAATTTGGCTCATTAAATAACCTATATAGTTGGATATAATCTACAAAAGATAACACATACAAAGATAAACCTTACATGAATTTTAAGATTCTTGAGACACGTAAGTAGTCGTGACGGATTGAATGTCCATGGAGCTGAAAAACCAATTGAAAGATCAGTGTTTTCTCTACAAACACAATGTCTGACATTTGTGCTATAAAAGAGATTCCTTACCTCCCCTTCTGGCATGTGCTTCCTCTGGATTCTATTATCAAAAACACCATTCAGAATTATAATTGCCCTTGCTATTAAACAAAACCAAAGAAGCTCATTCACTATACTCCAATACTTCAAAAAGAAATTCTATTTGTTGGTATGTTTTATGTAATCTAATCTCCCTTTGGTTGAAATGTAAGATCGACTTTGGTTCTACCTCCAAGAAATCAACAAATAAAAATGTCATGTTCATTTCCAATCTTTGCAGATGACCTATTAGATATTGCAATATGCAAATCAACACTTTCAACTTTCAAGCACACATTTGACTGTCTTCAAGCTTATAATTTCAAGAACAGTATTATGGAGGATGTGAAGAGATGAAATGAACTATGAATGAAAATTCATATTGACAACAACCAATGGTAAGCACAAGAAAGATGCTAACCTCCATTACATCTAGTTCAGAACGATAAAGATGGAAACCATCCATGGGAACTACAATAGCAACATCAGGAGGTTGAACCTGGGAGTCCATGGAAGAAGCTCTCTCTGGCCAAAGCTTGTTTACCCGGCTGACTACTTCATGTGCAAGAGTGCTTTTTCCAGCACCTGGTGGACCAGCCAAGCCAACAATGTGTCTGTACAGTAACATAAAAATAACAAATACGTGAATATAAATGGAGCCACAAACAAAAGGATGATAGGATCAGATTTATTCTGATGTAGGAGACATACTTAATACATTTAACTGAAGAAGATAATTAAGATGTTCTTGTAATTGATTATTGATAATTTAATGCAAAATGGCAAGTAGAGTATCAGCAAAACAGAAGTTGTGAACAATGAGGCCTTCCTAACAGAAGAAAAACTTTGCCATAACTCAAATTTTAAGCAATAAAATATAGCTAGGATTTTGATATGCCTAGAATAATTCTGTAACATAGAGTGAACAGGACCAACAGTATAAACCTTCAATCGTAAAAGGATTTGGCACACAGTACTAACATGCAGAGATGGATGTACACGAGTCTGTACAATTGTGGTAACATTCAGAACCAACTCCACTAGTTTCCAGAATTCCACAAACAAGAACTTACTTAAAATTAGGGCTTGATGACACCGATGCTGAAGGCAGAAGGCGTGCAGCCAATTCATCATATAACTCTTCAACTCCACTGCAAGGGAATAGAAGTAACTAAATGAATTCAATTCATCGCTATTTCTCCCTCACAAAAAAACACATTTCAGACAATTTGCAGTCCTCAAATGACACCCATTCATACCGTTATATGATATTACCTTTTCTCTACTACATGAACCTGCCCCTTCTCAGCAGATAAAACCTGCGAGAGCACAAGTTAACACCAAAAACAGTATCAATTGAGTGTGGAATCTCAAACAGCCAAATGAATAATTATTTGAATGACATGAGTTGCATAAAATAAAAATAAAAATCAATTCTCAGTCTTCGCGCTGTGTGAGAAGTTTTCAACTGAGTTTTTTCCCCATTATCATGATTATTATTTGTTTTCAATTTTCGACTTTATAATCGAAAAGATGAAAATGAGAACCTTGAAGACAGCAATCTTGCTACTGCCATAGCCAGTTGGAGCAAAAGGCAGCGGCGAAAACTTGTTATCGCGCGCGACGGGTAGCAAAAACCGGTTCCGATGGCGAGCTCCGACTGTTCTTAGCAACAATGGTTCTGTGGCAATGATAAAGCAAAAGTGAACCAATTACACTAAAACGATCACAAAAACAGAGGTAGTCTTGTTTACTTATACATTTCTAAATACATGCAAGATGCGATTGATAAAAACAATCAATTGAGAAATCAGAGATTGAAAATCGAAGCACACCAGCACGAGAAGATCTCTGAAATGTTGAACAGAAGGTTGCTTCCATGTTACTCTCACCTTCAACAATGGAGAGTTGGAGACATTACTCACTTCGGTTTTTAAACTCACGAACAATTTTAAAGGCTACATAAATTGTAATTAAGGCACAGATCACCAAGTCGTTGTAGTATAGTGGTGAGTATTCCCGCCTGTCACGCGGGTGACCCGGGTTCGATCCCCGGCAACGGCGATATTTGTTTTTTATCTTCCAACATGCGGGTAAAAACTAAAAAGGTATATATAATTATATATACTAGCTAAATGATCGCGCGGGTTGTTGTTAGCATATTGGTAAAGAAAAAAGAGACATATTTTTATTATTCATAATTTTAAAAAATATAATTCTAATTTCAATTCAACAAATTATTTTAAAAAACTCCTACGTAATGTATCTTTTAAAAAACGAATTTTATATAATATTTTGCAGTATCAATTTTAAAAAAAATAACAAATTGTAGTAACTAATTTATATTTAAACTAATCTAATTTTACGAAAAATAATGGATAATTTTATTATTCAAATCAATAAATTTATTTGTAAAAACTACAAAAGTAATACCTTTTTGCGACTTGGCAAGCGCGGCGACGGCGGCGACGAGGCCCACCAGCGCCGCTGCATCTTCTCCCTTCTCTCTGTCTCGGATATCACTCTCATATCTCCCTCTCTTCTCATGTCAACAGCGGCGACGACGGTGGCGGTAACACCCACTGCGCCGCCTCCCTCTTCTCTTTTCCCTCCACCGGTCTCCCTTCCCCTCTGCTCTCCCCCTTTCCTTCTTCCCCTCTTCCTTTCTTTTTTTTTTTTCATTCCCAGCTGCTGCTGTTTGGTGTGTGTGTTGCTGAAAAAGAAAGGGAGCTAGGGTTTCATTGTGGTAAAAGGATAATTGGGTGTTAATTAGGGTTAAGGTTTGGTAAAAGAAATAAGGGTAGTATAGAAATTTTAATAAAATTGAAGGGTTGGATAGTAATAAAAGAAATCAAATGTAAAAGGTTTTAAAAAAAAATCAGGACATTACACTTTATCTGTTTACAATCTATATGAGAAAGGAAGCTATTTTGTTCCAACACCATGACATGTCCGACAAGTGCAACGACTCAAATGAAGTGAAGCAGTGAAGGTAGATTTGTAAATAAAAGGTAATGCAAAATTGATTTTTAAAAAATAGATTTAATATCTATTTTATAAATAAAAAAAAAAAGAATTTACTTTTAAATTTTAATGCTTCTAGCCCTCTATCAAGCAGAGAATGTCATTTTTTTCTAAAAGAAAAGAAATGTTTATTTACTGCTCCAATAGTCGATTCAATATTGAATCATTTATATCAGCTGCAAAACAATAATTAAAGAAACCAAATATGCATGGCCAATTATGCAAACGGCATAATTCTAACTACAATACTAAAACAAGAAAAAACGTTTCAGTCTACTGCTCTTAACTTATATGTTCCACAGCACCAATTGAAAAGCCTAACTTAAATATTTTGGGTACATAGTAGAGTTCAAATTATATCATACAAGATATTCTTCGTTATACATTACAATTAATCAGTACAAGTATTAGTACACAATCACATTACAAAGCCGTCTCTCAATTTTCCTCCGTTTATTATCATTTTCAGGTGACTGCAATATGAAATCGAATGTAGTTAGTTAGTTACTAGATAAAGAGTCATTCAAAACAAACAAAAAATGCTATACAAATTTTGGGACATCAAACAAAGATGTTTTACTTAACAAAACGTGATACAAGTAATTGATGCACAAAATCAAATTTAGATAACAATGGCTACGGTGCATGCGAAATACAAAAATAGCTTCCAACTAATATAACAAAAAAATAAGATGATGTAGACTAAACTTGCTGTTATTATTTTTACCTCGTTACTAAGTAAATGATGAGGAACTCGGACCCTTTTGGACCCGTCAGGTAAACGCTTACAAAGCAAAAGATTTTCCATGGCTGTATAAGCATTGCGGACCTGCAAACAAATTTAAAAACAACACATGAAAGAGTACACTCAATATTAGAAACATTCGATTATAAAAGAATCAAGACATTATGTAAACACTATTTATCCATGATCTATTGGCTTTCTGTTCATAATAAAATTGACAAAATGAAGATTCTATCTCAAATGAAACATAGAATTAGAAAATACAGGAGGAAAACTGATATGCTACCTGATTTTGGATGGCCATAATTAGAAGATCCTGACAACAAGATGCATGCACATTTTCCAAACCAGGGCACTGAAGTAACAGCCTCTCTGAATGATTCAATGATGGAAAAAAAATCAGTCACTTATGTAAATACTAAAAGTTGTGTCAAATTTTCAGCTAAAAAAGTATTGATCACAAAAGAACAGGGACATGAAAGAGGTACCTACCTGGATGCAAATTTCTACAAGAATTTAGGTTGAGATCAGTAAGTTGTGGGCAGTTTAAATATAAAGCCTGTGTATTAAACAAAACAACAAATTCTAAAGATTAGATGCTCAAGAAATAATATGCAGCAAAATAAACTTTTAATTTATGAAACTCACATCCAAGCCAGAACAACCCCATAAACTAAGTTTCTTTAAACGGCTATGTTTGATGATTAGCTTTTGGTTTGTTAGGTGACCATTAGCAATAGATCTGTGTTGTAATTCACAACTGTTGTTGTCTGCAGTCGGATTGTCAGAATTAGGATCACATATGGTCATACCACAGTCCATAAGTTCAAGGTTTGGTAACTGAGCCATAGCGAATTGAATACCACCTGAAACACATGACAGCATATTAATAAGCAGAAACTAAACCAATGGAAATTTGCCAGATAGCTGACTTAATAAAATGTTCCTTACTTGAAGACACACAGGGGCAAAGAGCAAGAAGTAGTCTTGTCAATGTTTCACTGAATACATTGCAAATCATTCCAATGCCACTGTCACTTATGCCAGATCTGAGATATAAGTTACAATTAAACATACTTTCAGAAACAGATAGATAAAACAGAGAGTTATATTCATACAAGCATTTTAACCATGTGTCTCTAATCATTTGGTTTCCTTTATCTTTGTATACATTGTCGAGTTGCCAAGTATTTTAGCTGTTTACAAGGCCAATGCATTTCATATTTCCTATAGAGAAACTTGAGGACAGTTACCATGAAAGGACACATACCCACTGAGATCAAGTAATTCCAAATTTGGGTAGCTTGAAGCAATTGCAGCAACAGATGCATCAGTTATTTCAGATCCAAGAACAAGTGAAAGCATTCGCAACTCCCTGATCAATGGTATAAAGAAAAACTTCATCAAACTTATCACACTGGAGGATGTTACCAATATAAAGTATGGCAACAAAATAAAATTACAATAATTGCAACTCAGATCATACTATATAATCCACTCGTAGATAAGATTTTGAGAGTTCAATTACGCAGCTTAAATGTGGACAAAGTTGAATGTCCAAGTGGTGACTGGTTGCTTTTAATTGGCATCTCCTTCAGCCTTTTTTTAAGTGCAATAATGATTTTATACAACTGTAGTTATAATTTCATGTGTCAATATGAGAAAACAGGTGAAATGAGACTTTTTAGTCATATTAAAAAATCATAGTCACCTAGTTCAGCGTATATGTAAGAGCCTTAAATAGACAACAAAATTTATATATTCAATTAGGGAAGAAATTGGAAGCCAACTTTTATCAACCTATAATTAGTTAATATTTCACCATTTTTTTAATTTTCCTTTCTCGCCCTTGTCCTTTGACCATCCACTGCTTTATTAGTTGATTTTTAGCTTTTTTAAAAAAAGATTCCTTAGCAAAACCGATTTCATTAAATGATGGCCAAATGATGTTATAAATTGATTTTATAGTCATTATATTGCATTCAGTTTTCACTTTTGTGTAACGAATGTTATTTCACGAATATGATGCTATTAAAGAAACAGGTGTCCAGAAGGCCATATTTGGACAAACCTTAAATGCGCAGCCGTAATAGCAAGCACAACAGCATGAGAAAGGTGCATTGAAGATATATGTATGTTCTGCAAACTGGGGCAACTTCTTCCCAAACCTTCCATCAAAGTTTTGAGATCAGTACCATCATTTTCTTGATGAGAGAACTCCAAGGAAATCTCTCTTAACTGGGGACAGTTAAAGACCTACCATTTCAAAGTATCTGTTAGTAACTGAATGTTAACTCAAGGGGAAATATCATTTGAAAAAAAAAAAAATCAACGCACCATGCAAAATTAAAAGAAAAATAAGAGAAAGTAATCACCATCTTTGAAAGAGAGAACAAATCTGACAGCCAAAGCGTGGAAAGACTAGATGAACAAAGAACAAGACGGCCTAGATTACAGCAGCCTTCCATCTTGAGGCTCTTTAGACTTTTCTTATCCGAAACAAATCGACTTAATTCATCCCTGCATTTTCAAAGTGGCAGGTTGGACAAAGCCAGATGGAAAAAATACAAAAAATAAAATAAAATCTCTGGTTTATGGTTCATACTGAAAAAAAAAAAAAACTTTTAGCTCTTAATATGTATTGTATTGAACAGATATAACAAGGTAGATGTTTGCCTTTCTTTACAAGAAAATACTACAAGCTTAAGTGCTTAAGTACCAACACAAGACACATTATATATCATACATATGCTCACATAATCAATCCACATATAGCAAATCAGCCACAATCCTGGGGGAAAATGTATAAAGGTTTAGAAAATGAATAGTACCCATTGATCCGATTGATAGCAGTGTCAGTGGTCGAGATCTCCATGTACTCCAGATTGGGGCATGAGAATGCAATGCAAGCCAACATGGTTGAATCCACATCACTAGAAACCAACGAAAAACACAGCTTAGACTTATAACCTCAATCATATTATCACTCTTTTTTTGGATTAACAGATTCACATGGTTTCTCCTCAAATCAAAAACATGGATTTTTTTTTTCTTTTGTATGTTTTGATTAGGTCATGGTTCGAATTGTATCAGCACTCTTAAAAAGATTTATCCTATTCTTCCATCAAATCATCTATCCATCTCAAATATTAGAAATTTCAAGAAGTATATGCATCTTTGTGCCACAAGAATAATTGGCCAAAAATAATTTAGGTTAAATCTTCGATGATATAGATTAAGTTCTGTTCCATTAAGTTAAACAGTAACAACAACACAAAACTGAAGATCTTGATAGAATCCAGTGAATTGAATCCACACCTCTCCATTTTAATAGAGAGCTTCACAATCCCCGGGCACTTCTGCAACATCGACGCAACAGAACCCACCTGAACTCTCGCTGGAACCCTAACATTCAACTCCTCTGATGCCCTCCACAACCTCTTCGTCGTCTCCCTCCAAACTCTACTCACCCTTGCCGCAGACAATAGCCCCGCCGGCGGCAGCCTCCTCAGCACTTCCCACAGAAGGCTCATCGGCAAACCGCTAGAATCTGAATCCAGATCCAGATCGAGATCGGATTCGGGAAATGCACCTCCAGCTTCTCCACCGGCGAGGTCCATCAGGTCGTCATCGAAGCCACCGCCGGCGACGGCGTCTTCGAACGAAAGCGCACGGCGGAGGTTAGGCGGCGGCTGGCGCACCAGGGAAGCAGAAGAAGGAGCTGCGGAAACGGCAGAGAAGGTGGAGAGAGAAGAATGAGAAGGGGAAGTAGGGGTTTTGACGTTGCAGTTATGTCCCTTCTTGGGGAGACCGCAGCGGCCGCAGTTGTAACTGCCGCGCTTCTTGCCGCGCTTTGCGTCCGCGGATGAGGCGCCGTATGCGGCAGATTCATCGGCGGGGGCGATGTGGGTTTGGGGGCGGAGGTGGTTCATTGGTGTGTGAAAGTGTTGGTTTTGGTTGGCAGAATGGAAAATGGAGGGAGGTGAGGGTAAAATATTAACACGTAGCGCGGGAGACTTGCCGCGCATTCTTGTTTTGTTTCCCTCTTCGTTTTATGTTTTACTTTTTTGTCTGTGTTTGAAAAAAATTATTTTGGAGCTTCTTTTGTTCCATGTCATAAAAGTTATCTATTACTAATTTTACTATTAGGAAGTAGTGAGCAATAAGAAATACAAAAATGATGATTTAATAATAGTCTTCCTTTCAACTAAGTCTTATTGTGATTTCTAAAATTCACGCTTGTAATAAAAAATTGTTGATATTTAATTACAGTGAAAACTCAACTTCAATTAACTTCACGTAAAATTAATAATTGAGGGTCATTACATGAAAATTTAGCCAAATTAATTAATTCATCTAATGACTCTCAACTATCAACTTTACGTGAAGTCGACTGTATCTGAGTTTCTACCTTTAATTATATTACAAATAGTTTTTAAATTAAAAAATTATATTTCATTAGCCACATTTTTCTTTTTTTTTTTGTGAAATTATTTTTCTACGATAAATTATCTATCATATTCTTTTCATATTAGATTAGACAAAATGATATCGTTTTAATTTTGACATTAAATACTTGATAAAATGACGTCGATTAATTTTAATGATTATATATTTTTTATAAGATAAGATGTTTTGCGATTCATTAAAATTAAATGTCATTGTTTTATCAAATATTTAGGATTGAAATTCAAAACTAAAACAATGATGTTTCGTTTAGTCTAATATAAAAAAACATGTGCCAAATCACCCACAACACAATGAATAACTAAAAATAAATAAAAATTAATATGGTGCAATTTTTCATCTTACAAAACTTATATAGTGCAATTAAAATCTCATAAATCTTTTTATTATAAGTGGTTAATTTAAAATATTACTTTAAAATTTAGCTCGTCTTTTTTTTGTTTTATTATTATATTCAATTTTTTGAACGTCTTTTTTACAAAAGTTTTTTTTTTTACATGACTACGATGAAACAAGGATTCATTAAGGCCATATCTATACCAATATATAATGGAGATACACGGGTTTAGTATCCAATTCTTTTTTCCTCTTTTACTCCTGTTCTTTTTTATTAAAAAATGGGTTTACTTATAACAAAATTTAAAAATTGAACCACTCCTAATACACATTAAGCTCATACACGCATCACACTAATTCTTCATTGCAAAACTACATTGATATGGCAATTTGCAGCCCAAGTACGGAAGCATCACCCTTCTTCATTTAGCTCCAACTTCACCCACACTTTCTCAAACCGGGAATATCAGTAGGCACGCACGCACCAGCAAAATTCAATAGCCCAAACTGAAATTGAAAAAACACCATGCACGTTTCTATTAATTATTGACATCTATTACTAGTATCATTTACAAATTTATCCCTTTCAATTAAATCTCAAAGTGGTATTTGAGATTAATCTCTTACAATGAAGAGACTTTTGATGTTTTACTTGAATATTTTTAAAATTGAAAAAATTACATCATATTAACTTTTCATTCTTTTTCTATCGAATTAGTTCTCACACTATAAATGACTTAACACATTTCTTTTATGTTGGATTAAACGAAATATTGGCACTTTAATTTTAGTGCTAAATATTCGATAAAAACCGACATCGGTTAATCTTAATGATTATATATTTTTTGTAAGATGTTTTGTAGTTCAACTAAGTTAAATAACGTTGTTTCATCAAAACATTTAGCATTAAGACTAAGGCAATATTATTTCGTCTAATTCAGTATAAAAGTGTATATGTCAAATTACTTACACTATCACAAGTAACTCGACAAAAAAAAATAAGAACTAACATAGTACATTTTTTTCAATCTTAGAGATCTATATAATACAATTGAAATTTCAAAAATCTTTTCGTTTATAACTCAATGTATATAACATATCATATGTCTATATATATATATTAGGTAAATTTAAAAAATGTAACCAAAAGAGTTAGGGGATGGGGCAAAACTATTCTCGAAGTATTAAAACGACAAAAACGTCTCAAAATATTTAAAAATTTAATAAAAATAACTGAAAAATACCAATTTTTTTAATAATTGACAAATAACTTGTAAATTTGATCCAATTTTTTTTATAAAATATTTGAATAACTATTTAAAAGATGCATGTAAAAAATTGAAAAAAAATTTGATTATATTTATGGACTCTTTATTTTTTTTTAAGTTTTAAGTCATACAAAATAATTCACAAAAAATTGATCCATTTAACGTAAAATTACAAAATTAAATTTTATTAATAATAAAATTTTATTTTTCTAATCATACTTAAAGAAAGTTATAGTAAAACCCCATTTCCATAGACTTTTTTTTATGAATGTATCTCTAATATTTTGTTTTTTACTTTTATTGTGTTTTTTAATTTTTTTAAGAACACTTTTTACGGTCTACACTTTACACACACGTATATGTAAAATAAGAGTAAATAGCCAAAATCGTCCTTGAAAGATATCTCGATCTCCATTTTAATTTTCGAAAGATAAAATTAATCGAAATCATCCCGAAAGATACACGATTGGTCACGTTAGTTCTTCCATCAGTTGGATGATGACGTGGGGGGCTAATGCCACGTGTCACAAGATGATTGGTTGACGTGTCAGTTTAGTGACACATGGCACTTGACATGTAAAAAAGTTATTTATAATTAAAATAGTCCTTGAAAGTTTAGACGTAAGTCATTTTCATCCCTGAAATTTTAAAAATTAATCAAATTAGTCCTTATATAATTTTTTTTATTTTTTCTTGATAATATTAAATTTAAAATATTTTTTGATACTACTAATTTTAATAGAAATGTAATTGACAATAATTTTAGTAATTGTATCTTTTATTCTTAAAAATGTTTTCAATAAAATTATGGTTTAATTACTCTGTAAGTCCTTATAGTTTCACCGAATTTTCAATTAGGTCCCTATACTTTTTTTCTTTTCAATTGGGTCTCTAGACATTAATTTTTTTTTTAATTTAGTCCCTGCCGTGACAAAATCGTTTGAGATAACAGAATATTTTGTTCAAAAATAGAATATTCTCATAATTAATTTAAAATAACTAATTAAACACCTCTCTATTTTTTAAAATACCAAAATAGCCCTTGGTCCCCAAAATGAAAGATCCCTTGCCAGCCCTAACTTTCTGTCTTTGTTGGAGTTGTGCACAAGGATGCTGTGAACCGCCGACGTGTCCGCCACCACGATCGTGAACTTGTCACCCACCAAGCCAAATACGCACTCCATCTTCTTTCTTTCCTTGTTCTTCTTTTTTCCTTTTTCTTCCTCACTTCACGAATCTCTTTATCTTCTTTTCCCCTCTCACGGCAAAATAGGAAACAGTAAGCTCTTGGCGTTTCTCCTCCGTTCGTTGGGTTTATCATCCATCTGCGTCGTCGTCCGTGACGGTGTGAGCATACATCGGTTGGTGGTCTTCTGTCGCTTCTGATCTGCTATGTACAGTTCGTCCGTCTGCTCTGCTTTGCTCCACGTTGTTCGTCCGTGGGTTTCGTGGCATTTTCTCGCCGTGCCTCGCCGGGCCGCGCCTCGCTGCCTGAAGTCAATATGCCAAAACAGGTAACTGAGTTAAATTTTTTGTTTGTTTTTCAAAGTTGATGAAACAGGTTTAAGTATATGATCATTTTTGTTGAGATAATGGTTTTTGAGTTGATTATAAAAAATATAGCAGCGGTTGAATACATATTTTTTTAATTGATTTTTAATTTTTTTTATGTAATGATTTAAGGTTTACAATATTATATATATTAGTGAGGAAGAGATTGAGCTGAGAAAATTCTAAGGATAATGCGCCAAAGATGGAGGCTCAGATTGCTAAGGATGTTGTGCCATTCAATTTCTTAACACCAACGAGGATCATAAGAGATGTAATTCTTGGAGTCGGAAGCCCGGCTCCGGTAGTGGTGTCCGAGGGTGCAAACACCATGGATGTAGGTAGGGCTGTGTTTGTTCAAACAGAGCAGGATTAGGTTGGATGCAGGGACTTGGGGGACCATAGGGGTTGGCCTCGGTTATTGCATTGCTGCTGCAGTGGCTTGTCCCGATTGACTTATTGTTGCAGTTGAAGGGATTTTGGATTCAAATTTAGTACCATTGAAGTTGAGGTATATACTGCTGAATCCATACTTATTGATGCTCTTATCTTTAGTTATATTTTCATCTGTCATATAGTGGAATGGTTCTTATATTTACTGCAATTGTTTTGAACTAGATCTTCCATGAACTCTTTTATGTTTCTGTGATAGATAGGATTACATAAGCTGGTGTAATTACTATGCGACAACCCAAAATTCCAAGTTCTAGGAGATTTTTTTTGCTAGTTACTAGTGAGTACTGAGTACTGAGCAGTGGTAAAGGTAAATTATAAACGAATCTTGTTGTCCTGAATTTGTCAGAATTGTTTGCGAGTCCTTTTTTTAGAAACTAAATTATAAAAGAGTCGGGACTATTGATGCTGTTTGTAATGGTTTAATCCAGGGATGTGGAGTGAAAATTCTGTACTGTTGCCTTATATGTCTTATCTTTTTTCGATACTTGAGAAAATATGTATTGCCTTATATGTTTTATCTTCTTTTCAATCTAGATACCAGTTAGTCAGTTACCTGTGGTAGTGATTATTTTCAACCATGGAGGTGTATATGGTGGTGACCGGAGAACCTTCAAAGAGTTGAATGGACCTCACAAAAATGATCCTGCTCCGACTTCCTTTATTTCAAAAGAAGGCTACAGGTTACCATGCTTTGATTGAAGCTTTTGGTGGACTATCTTGTTGGGATACTTGATGAACTCAAGTATGCTTTGAATGAAGCTTTTGGTGGACTATCTTGTTGGGACACTTGATGAACTCAAGTCTACTCTTTATTGTTGATCCTATGCTGGTTCAGAAAGTGGGAGTGGGAGGTTGCAACACAAGAACTGATTTATAGATTATCTGTATTACACTGAAATTATGTTTTCTATGGTTTTCATTTTTAGATTTCAAATTTCAATAACCCAAATTAGATAACCTTGTGGTTTTCTATGGTGTACCATGATATGATAAAGACACAAACTATATTTCATGAATATAGACAAATGTAAAATATTATATGATCATAATAAATACTTGAATAATGGAAATTGAATTTTATATATACTTATTACTACTATTTCTGTTTCATTTTATCCATTCTTTTTTTTTCTATATGTTCTTTAAAAATAAGGTATTTTGAAAGTTAAAAAAAAAAAAGAAAAACTATTCTTGGTACAATTTGTATATAAATAAACAAAAGAATGATAGTGACAAAATAAAAAGGATTATAGGAATATCTTTCATTGAATATTTATAGTTTCATCGAATTTTCAATTAGGTCCTTATACTTTTTTTCTTTTCAATTGGGTCCCTAAGGGTATATAAGTAATTTCACAATTCACTAACATTTTTTTTGACGTTTAACGTCAACAGGGACTAAATTGAAAAAAAAATAATGTATAAGGACCCAATTGAAAAGAAAAAAAGTATAGGGATCTAATTGAAAATTCGGTGAAACTATAGGGACCTGCAGAGTAATTAAACCTAAAATTATCTATCTCCTTTAATTATTGTCAAAATCTCTCTTATTCTTTTCTATTTTAAAACATTTTTCTTACATTATTACATTTTGCTGAAATATATATATATATATATATATATATATATATATATATATATATATATATATATATATATAC
>NC_029790.2:1442554-1447554 GCF_000816755.2 Arachis ipaensis | reverse complement strand
ATAGTCTAAGAAAAATATTTTGATTGTCAATTACGTTTCTATTAAAATTAGTAGTATCAAAAAATATTTTAAATTTAATATTATCAAGAAAAAAAATTATATAAGGACTAATTTGATTAATTTTTAAAATTTCAGGGATGAAAATGACTTACGTCTTAACTTTCAAGGACTATTTTGATTATAAATAACTTTTTTACATGTCAAGTGCCACGTGGCATGGCCATGTGTCACTGACCTAACACATGGCATGCCAGGTGTCACTGAACTGACACGTCAACCAATCATCTTGTGACATGTGGCATTAGCTTCCCACGTCATCATATGCCACGTGGCACTTAACGTGACCCATCATCATCCAACTGACGGAAGGACTAATGTGACCAATCGTGTATTTTTTGGAGACGATTTCGATTAACTTTATATTTTAATGACCAAAATGGAGATCAGAGTATCTTTCAACGACGATTTTAGCTATTTGCTCGGTAAAATAAATGTCCAATCAATAACTTCTTATAGGCTTAAAATATCAGCTTTTGGATTTGTGAGTTGTCCATTCATGTACTATCTACTATTTTTTGAAAAAAAAAAAGAAGAATAAAAGATTGGAAAATATCAGCATCTGTGGTTCTTCCTTTTTACGTACAACTCATTGCAACAATAATTTTGATTCACTCACAATGATTTTTAGTACAGTTTAGTTGAGAATATGCCATGTGATAATATATTTATATGATCCAATCAAGGAAAATCTGAGTGTTCAAGAACAAGGAAGGAGAGTGGGGAGCACTATTTTCTTCACAATTTGACCAATATATATAATTTAGCTAGTCATTTACTAACAAAATAGTAACAGTAATAATAATTTTTTTTAAATAAAATGAATCAAATGTAAGGAAAATATATAGCTTTTTTTCTTATTAATTGTGCGAGTATTTTATAATTCTCCATCAAAAGATAATAATTTGGGGACAAACGCCAATAATAATGACAATAATTTGGAGACAAGATAGGGATGGGCGAGAATTGAATATGCATGCATGGGATAATCCATCTCTATCTTTCATGGGATAATTCATCACGTCGCACCACATAAGCACAAATAACAAGCATTGAATTTAATTTTTTATATTTTATACTAAATATAATATAAAAATTTAATTTAGTCTTTATCTCTTAATTTATATCTCTCAGTCTAAATATAATCTAAAAGATGTGTTTCACATTTATATTTTTTGCTTTTTCGATAAATTCAACTCAAATATTTAGAGTTTAGACACCAAATTTTTGTTTTTCCGTAATTCAAACAGGTTTTACGAATTCCTCCAAGTAATAAAAGAATGTTTTAAAATCAATACTGAAAGGATATCATTGAGAAATATAACAAGTATTTAGTACTAAGGAAGTTAGAAAAGGTCAAATTTATTTATAGTCTCTCCATACTCATTTAAGAAGTCATGAGTTTGAGTCTTCTTATTTTTGATAAAAAAAAAAAGGCAGATTTAATTATTTTAATTTTGACTCTGCTGAAAACTTACTTCCCCTTGATTTTTCTTCAATTTAAAATAATATTATTTTTATTTTCCTGGCTATTTTTCTTATGAAAACATGGTAGTTGAGATGCCATCAATGATCATATCATTACCGGTTCGTTACGTAACTTGGCCCAAAAATATCTCCAGCTTGTGAATATTGAATCACGTTCTGAATAAATTATTATATCCTACTTCTAAGATAAACAATATCCATCGATATCTAGGGACCATCTATATACGTACCTACTTTTTTTGTTTCAGCACCAATAATTTAGATGCTTGTGGATGTTAATCATTGGAGAAATGAAAAACTTAAAATTAAGATAAAAGTAGTTAAGATATTTGAGTAACAGTCAAACTAAAATTCAGAAGTATTAACTAAGATTATTAATTTCATAATAAATAATATAAGAGAACTTAGTATACAGAAAATATTTTTTCTTTACTTAAGTTCAATGTTCTGAAACTTTAGCAGTTTGGACTTAATTAACATGATAAATTGATAGTTGAAAATTAGTATATATAAAACAACAATATTATTATGGAAGTCACTTAGATAAAGACGCTTAAAACATTGTTTTTTAAAATGTTTTATAATAATAATTAAAATTTAATACGTATAATTAATTAAATCGTATTAATTTTTGTTAAAATTAGACTAAACAAATTAATTTAATCGAAAAAATGGTGAATCAAATTTTAAATTGATCTAAATTAATATTATTTTTTATAAAAAATTACTACAATATCCTTATTATAGAAAATAACTAAAATACTCCTATTATATATATTAATTTTGAAAATCTTAAATTTTAGTCCCTTTTTTTCTCTATAAAAAAATATTTTTAACATCTTTATTTAAGTGGTTCTATTATTAATGATGGAAGAAAAGCTAAGGTATATATAGGGCTGCGTTTGTTTTTAGAGACAGGACAGAACATGACACTGAAACGGAGATAATAGGACGGAGACACTAAAAATTATCTTTTGTGTATTGTGTTTGGATACGATGGACAAGACACTAAGGTAGCGTTTGTTTTCGGGGGCAGGACATGGAGACATGGACAACACTTGTTTAAAAAGTGTTTGGAAGCAGAGACATAGTGGACATATTGTGTCCGAGACAGTTTTTTATACTTTTGTGTCCACTTCTTCACGAACGACAATGATGGACACGGGATTTGAAAGAGTGAACACGGACAATTTTATAAATTTTGTTTTCCTTTTTTTCCACTATTACCCCTTCTTATTTTTCCTATTGCGTTGTTCAGGATACTTTTTTCTTTCTGTTCTTCCTCTATCTATTTCTTTTCCAGGTACTCTCTCATTTCTGTAGAATTTTTTTATTGGGGGTAGATAATTCTTTTCTTTTTATCGTTTTACTTCAATACCATTTTAACCTTATATTATATTATTTGATTTGTAATAAAAATAATAACAAAAATAATTAATCTTAAAACTTTTGAAAGATAAATATTAGCAAAAGTAAAATTAATCTTTTAAAATGCTAAAAAATAATTTATAAATTGTAATTGATTTTATATAATTTAAAGAAAAATCAGTTTTTTATAAAGAAAAATCAGTTTTTAGATAAAAAAAATTAGTTTTTTTTAAATAAAAATAGATTTTTATATGAAAAAACTAATTGTTTTTTCATGTAAAAATGAATTTTTTTTAAATTAATTTTTTATTTAAAATTAATTTGGCTTATTAACTTAAACAAAATTTTTTATTAATCAAACTCAAAATTATTTTTTTTGTTAATCTTTACTATATGTATTCCTACATATTAATAATAAATTTTAAAATAAAATAATTATATTTATAAATTTTATTTTAATATAAATACTAATATATTTTTTTATTAAAATTTTTTGCCTCTTCAAATATTTTTTTCAAGTTCCGTCTGTACTCCTACGTACTTTCATTTTTTATTAAATTAATTTGTATTGATGTAAAAAATTTGGAATCACAGGACTATTTTAGTCATTTCATATAATATTTTAGTCTTATCCATGTGTATCCAAACATATATATCAAGCTCATCAAAAGGTTAATATACCAATAGTTGAAATAATCAATAACCCAAGTTTCATAAATTTGTAAGCTAAGAGTAGTAATATTAATTGAAAATCATTTTAATAGAATGATGTAGGAACCACCCCAGGTTTAATTTGTGCTTTATAGTTATAGATATGCTTACGTATATGAAAATTTTATTATCAATTTTACTAAGGAATTATATTTTTAACTAACAATCTTCAAGTTTTTATTATAGAGAGATAAAATCTAATTTTTTTTCTCTATAAAAATGATACGCATTCTAATAATAACCCAAAACAATCAAGCAGGCATATAGCTAGAATACAATAACATCCTTTCCCCTTCTTCTGAATACCAATAATTTCAAAATCACAATCACAATGGCGGTCATGGCTTCAACCGCAAACATGCTCATTGCATTCCAACCCAACAATAATGCTAATCTCCGCAAACTTCAACCACCGCCATCCATATCATCATCTTTAACCACCGCAAGAAAATCCATTAATTCTACCACATTATGTAAGGCCACCACCTCCACTACTAGTACCAATAATTCATCTCTATCTTCCACCATCACAGAACTCCAAGAAACACCTTCTCCCCCAAAACAACCACAACCAGACATATCCTCCGTGTGGCGCAAGCTCCACGGCGAAGACAACTGGGTCGGGCTTCTGGACCCAATGGATCCTCGCCTTCGGGCAGAGCTCATCCGCTACGGCGAGATGGCACAGGCTTGCTACGACTCCTTCGACTATGACCCATACTCTAAGTATTGTGGAAGCTGCAGGTGCAAATTATAAGTTTTCATTGATCGAAATTATTATTGTTAAATTCCGTATCTAACAGAAAGATTATTTGAGTGCAGGTACCCTCGAGAAGAATTCTTCGAGTTGCTGGATATGAGGCACTTGGGTTACTCGGTGAGTCGTTATATTTACGCGACGGCCAACATCAACCTGCCCAAATTCTTCAGGAGATCGCGGTGGCCACACAAATTGTGGAGCCAGCACGCAAACTGGGCAGGCTATGTGGCGGTTTCCGACGACGAGACGAGCAAGAAGCTGGGGAGGAGGGATATAACCATTGCGTGGAGGGGGACGGTGACGCACGTGGAATGGGTGGCGGATCTGATGAACTACCTGAGGCCGATATCGCCGGAGGTGGCGTGCGACGACCCTGAGGTGAAGGTGGAGGCGGGGTTCTTAGATCTCTACACTGACAGAGAACCCAGCTGTGGATACTGCAAGTACTCTGCCCGACAGCAGGTACCATTCATAATTATCAGAAATAACGCCATTTTTGAATTTGAGGAGCCATTTTTTAATTTGAGAAGTGTTATGCACTAGCAAATTTTGTGATTTATAATTTTTAATTAATTATTATTAATATTTTTATTGATGTAAAATTATATTTAACGAT
>NC_029790.2:1441355-1442396 GCF_000816755.2 Arachis ipaensis | reverse complement strand
AAATTAGCATTTTTATTAAAATTTGACGGTATTTAATAAATAAAAGAAAAATATATAATTTTATATCATTAAATATAATTTTACATGAAAATTATATTTTACGTGAGAGCCATTACATGAAAATTTAATCAAATCAGTTAAATCATTTAACGGCTCAACTTCACGTGAAGTCAACTCCACCTCCACCTTCTTTAACACACTACTATTACCACACTTATCAGGTACTGGCGGAGGTGAAACGGCTGATAGAGAAGTACGAAGATGAAGAAGTGAGTGTTACGATAACAGGTCACAGCTTGGGTAGTGCCATGGCTATATTAAGCGCCTTTGACATTGCGGAAACGGGGTTGAACGTGAAGAAGGAGAACAAGAGCGTACACGTGTCGGTTATAACGTTCTCGGGGCCAAGAGTGGGAAACCTGAGGTTTAAGGAGAGATTGGAATCCAAACACGGCGTCAAAGTGCTTAGGGTTCACAACACTCACGACATGGTTCCAAAGTCTCCGGGATTTCTCATCAATGAGACCTCGCCAGAGTGGCTTTTCAAGCTGGCACAGGGCCTGCCTTGGAGTTACACACACGTTGGGGTGGACCTGGAGTTGGACCACAAGAACTCGCCATACTTGAACCCCAATGGCGATAGTGCTTGTGCCCATAACTTGGAGGCCCATTTGCATTTGCTTGACGGGTACCATGGGAGGAAGCGTGAATTTGAGTCGAGCAGTGGGAGGGACGTGGCGTTGGTGAACAAGGACTGTGATTTCCTGAGAGATGAAGAGAGCGTGCCACCAGCTTGGAGGCAAGACTTGAATAGAGGCCTTGTTCGGGGCCCACATGGACGATGGATGCAGCCTGACCGCCCTACACTTGTTCATGATCATCCTCAAGACACTGATCTTCATCTCAACCAACTAGGCCTCCTCTAGATACCTACTTATGAAAAAGTATTTATTCAAATACAATTAAATATAAAAGACATGCGTCATATATCCACATATAAATCAATAGAGCCACTAAGATAGAGAATTATTAAGATAAAAA
>NC_029790.2:1440197-1441350 GCF_000816755.2 Arachis ipaensis | reverse complement strand
ATTAAAAAATATAAAAAAATATTATTATTAATATTTTTAAATAAATAAATTTTTTTATATTTTATAAAATATATTTTTTTTCTTGTAATCGTCTTTTTTGATTCATTTGGTATTAATTCTTTCTGTTTTAACTGAAAGATCTTTTTCAGCTATGAATGTTGTGAATAATAACTCAAAAACAAAATGAAAGATAAATTTGTTGTTAATTGTCTTTTAATTATATTGAAAATAAAATTGTTAAAAAACTTGACACAGATTCTATTATTGATGAATTTTTTATGACATGAATCGATTACTTCGTTAGTAAAGAGTACATACATATTTTTTGTACGTTAAAATATATATTCTTTCGGTATATTTTTGTAATACATTTTACTATATAATTTATTGTATAATTTTTTAATATTATATATATTATTGGTCCATTCATGATAATATTTCTAGATCATTCTAACCCTATTACGGCAGATAAGTAAAGAGTTAGAATTTAAGATTTTCAAAATTAATATGTATAATTGGAGTATTTTAGTCATTTTCTATAACAAATATATTGTAGTTATTTTTTATAAAAAATAATATTAATTTAGATCAATTTAAAATTTAATTCACTAATTTTTTGGCCAAATTAATTTGTTTGATATAATTTTGACAAAAATAACATAGTTTAATTGATTATATATATTAAATTTTAATTATTAAAAAATATTAAAAAAAATGTTTTAAATGTGTTTACTAAATGGCTCTCATAAATCAATGGACAGTCAAACACTGGTGTTTGGAACCGTGAAAAACACGTGGCTGAAATTATTGCTGAAAAACAAATGCAATTAAGCTCTACTTTCTTCTAGATTAGACATACGATACGAGACTAGTTTTTAATTAATAGGTTTTAACTGGAAGTGCGAATTAATGATGAACCAATTCCAAAATAGGTATGCTTAGAATAATCTCCTTGATGACAACCCTCACCCAATTCGTATTCAGCTCCATTTTTGTACATATAACATGACGCTATTGATTATTCAATTGCGCACGTTTTTTTAATCTATTTCTTTCTACGGGTAAACTTTAAAGTGTTTAATTATTAGGTTAAGACTTAAGATTATTATTAACAAAAGTTTTTATTTTTTAATAAATATATTTAAAATTTATC
>NC_029790.2:1439280-1440069 GCF_000816755.2 Arachis ipaensis | reverse complement strand
CCTTTTTAAACATTTTTAATTTATAATCATAAATAACATGTGCCTTTAACTAAAGTCTTATTTAAATAATAAACTTCTATAGATATACTATGAATTCTAAAGTTAAAAGAAAGACTTAACTAAGGTAGTCAGACAAAATTTATAAAAAAGAGGATGGATATTCTAACTAAGATTCTACCGTAATTATTGTTTATTCCTAGTCTAATAATATAGTCCAAGTTCTTAAAAAAACTCCAATCTAAAAATTGACCTTTATTATTTATCTGACCTCTTTGAAGTGGTTGGATTTGACATAAGTTGACAAATAATATTTATTTAAATAAGTAATTGTCCTCTAAAATCTCTCATCTATTTTTAGAAGAAATATTTTAACAACTCTAAGATAAAGGAACGGTTATCCACCTTTAGAAGTGAAACGACTCCAACGATGGTTATTGGATCATCACCTATAAATACACTTAACACACACCCAAGTAAAACTAAGTTTCAAAGCTAAGTTCCAATAAATTCTAAACATTCTTAAAACCATTTGCTAACTTAGGCATCAGAATGTCTTTGCAGATACTACTCCATTCCATACCCTCATTCCATCCAATGCACAACTTGGACAATGGTTCCCACGCTTAAACCAAGTCGAAAACTACCTTCTTCTAACATTTGGACCTTTCATTCAATCTCAATCCATCTCTTTCAAGTTACCCACGTAATAATTATCTTTATAAAAAATATATTTTTTTAATTAGAGACTAAATTATAGAATTTATTTTTATTTAAAAACATTGTTTCTTT
>NC_029790.2:1431684-1434329 GCF_000816755.2 Arachis ipaensis | reverse complement strand
ATTACTGATTTTTAGTTTACATATAGCCTTTTATAAAAATCAATACATTTATATTTGGTTTTTGTCAACTATTTTGCATAAAATTACTTATTTTTATTAACTACTTTTTTTTTTAATAAAACCTTTTAAATGTAGTTATTTTCTAAGTTACTTCTCATAATTCGATAATAATATACTTAAATTTCAAGCTCAACAAGTTTAATCATTCAGTTGATGATGAGGACCTTAAAATATTATATTAACAACTGAAAACAAAATTTACCGCAATCTATTTAAATAAGATAATTATGTTTATCATTGGCAGTTCTTACATTGCAATTCACATCTTTCAGAACTTATTAAATCAACATTAAACATTGGCGGCAGAAACATATGAAATTACAACTTGATATTACCACTTGTTTGATGACATTATCTTCATATTTTCATAGCTTTGACTTTCTAAATTAACCAACTAGAAATGTTTCTTAACAAAAAACCAACATCTATGATTACTTGAATTTTCTTTGAATTTTCAATATCCTTTAGTAAAGCGGTGAAAAATTTGCAAGTTGTATTAAACCACTCTTCCACCTTAGCCCATGACAACAATAAAGACGTCTCACGGCCCACAAATTCAGCCCAACAGAATACACAAATTAAATTATAATTTAGTCTTTATCTTATCTTATAGTTATCTTTATCTTTATCTATATCTTATCTTTATCTAATTTTATCTTTCATAGGCCAATACTCTATATATACTTAGTTTTACCTTCATAGTTTACAATTCATTCAATCAATAATCAATAAAATTTCTTCATCTTTTTCTTTCACAATTCTTTTATTTTCCTATTCTTTCACAATTTTATTAAGTTGATTTTATAATTATTACTAACCTTAGTACAATTTTTCTATTCCAAATTCAACTATAAAATGAGGTGGTTATCCTTTTTTTATAAGAACGATGAGGTTTTCTACTACCATAATTGTAATATCGATATTAGGTGAAATCTCAGGTGCAGTTAACTTGACATGAAATTGATAACTAAAAGCCATTAGATAAAAATTTAGTCAAATTATTTAAATTATTTAACTGCTCTCAATTATCAACTTCACGTCAAATTGACTGCACTTGAGTTTTCACTTGGATATTATTATAGAATTTTCCTTTTGGTTGGTCTAGTCATCATCGTCATCAATCATGCATGCACCATCCCAATTAAATGGTTTCAAATTGACACGTTTATAATTTGGAAAAGGAAAACATTGAGGAAGGACAAAATTAAAGGATAGGAATAAAAGAAAGAAATTAAATCATGAATCAAAAAAATCTAACTATAAATATAGTAGCAGACGCATCAATACACATGCATCAACACAAGCTCAACCATAGCCAATAAAAATAAGTATCATACTATATATACATCCTGTATCTAGTAATTATTCCAAATTAAAGAAGCTTACATTAATTCCAACTTGCAAGTTCGAAATTAATTCCAAAAGATCAAAATAATAGCAATGGCCACCACTCCAATCTCAAACATGGTGGTTACCTTGGAAGCCAAGAATCCCCCTAAACTACAAGCAGCACCAGCACCATCTTCATCATCTCACACCCTAGTCACCACCACAAGAAAACCCAGCATCATGACATGCAAAGCCATAAGCACCCAACTCAAACCAGAGCGACCAATGCCCCCGAAACAAGAACAACTCGACATATCATCCATATGGCGAAAGCTCCACGGCGAGGACAAGTGGGCCGGGCTTCTTGACCCGTTGGACCCTGGCTTGCGGCTTGAGATCATCCGGTACGGCGAAATGGCACAGGCCACGTATGATTCCTTCGACTACGACCCATACTCCAAGTATTGTGGAAGCTGCAGGTACCCACATGAGAAGCTGTTCGAGTACCTTGACATGACGCACATGGGATACACCGTTTCACGCTACATCTACGCGACGGCCAACGTCAGCCTGCCCAGCTTCTTCAAGAGGTCCAGGTTCCCTCACAAGATGTGGAGCGACAGGGCCAACTGGGCCGGCTACATCGCCGTTTCCGACGACCAAACCAGCAAGAGATTGGGGAGGAGGGACATAGCCATTGCGTGGAGGGGGACGGTGACGCACACCGAGTGGCTGGCGGATCTCACGAACTACTTGAGGCCTTTATCTCCGGAGATTCCTTGCGGCGATCAAGGGGTGAAGGTGGAGGCGGGCTTCATGGATCTTTACACTGATAAGTCCCCGCAGTGCCGTTTCTGCAAATACTCTGCCAGACACCAGGTTAATTCCTGTTTAGCCTTAACTATTATATAGTTAGGGCATGTTATTTTTCTTGATGAGTCTTGATATTATGAAAAGAGGAGTGTTAGGGGCTAGTAGAATTTGTGATGTTTAGCTAACATCAATATTTTTAATGGTGTGAGATGACATCTAATGGTGTAGGATTAATTATTTTTTTTTAATAATTAAGTGCTAATCAAATTTTAATAAAAATACTCGCCTCTAGACTTTCTCTTATGAAAAATATAATAAGAATGGAAAACATACACATAAAAGCAATTGCTAGGATGTGCACACTCATGTGTGATTAACAAATTTTAATATTTCGTTAATTACCAGATGGGAAATAACAAAAGCAATATAATAAGATTGGAAAA